>NC_081354.1:192387542-192687542 GCF_030684315.1 Stegostoma tigrinum
GGCATCATTGTAGCACTGCAGGAGGCCCATGATGGACATGTCGTCTAAGGAATGGGAGGGGGAGTTTAAATGATTCGCGACTGGGAGGTGCAGTTGTTTACTGCGAACCAAACACAGGTGTTCTGCAAAGCGGTCCCCAAGCCTCTGCTTGGTTTCCTCGATGTAGAGGAGGCCAGAACGGGTACAATAGATGCAGTATACCACATTGGTAGATGTGCGGCTGAACATCTGCTTGATGTGGAAAAACTTCTTGGCGCCTGGGATGGGGGTGAGGGAGGAGGTGTGGGGGCAAGTGTAGTACTTCCTGCGGTTGCAGGGAAAAGTGCCGGGGGTGGTGGGGTTGGAGGGCAGTGTGGAGCGAACAAGGGAGTCATGAAGAGAGTGGTCCCTCTGGAAAGCAGACAGGGGAGGGGATGGAAAAATGTCTTGGGTGGTGGGGTCCGATTGTAGATGGCGGAAGTGTCAGAGGATGATGCATTGGATCTGGAGGTTGGTGGGGTGGTACACCTCCCCACCTACACTCACCTCTACTGGCTCCATCCCCGCCCCTTTAAGTTGTCTGTCTCCTCTCCACCTATCTTCTCCGCTATCCATCTTCGATCCGCCTCCCCCTCACTCCCTATTCATTTCAGAACCCTCCCCCTATCCCCCTTTTGTGATGAAGGGCCTAGGCCCAAAATGTCAGCTTTTCTGCTCCTAAGATGCTGCTTGGCCTGCTGTGTTCATCCAGCTCTACACTTTGTTATCATGCAATCACAGTATCCCACTCCCACCCTCTCCCCATTATCCTTGTTCCCTTTAGCCACAAGGGCCACATCCAGCTCTGGACAGCAAATTCCACAGATTCACAACCCTTCAGGTGAAGAAGTTCCTCCTCAACTCAGTCCTAAATCTGCTCCCCTTATTTTAAGGCTATGCCCCCTATGGAAACCATCTCCCTGCCTCTATCTTTATTACCTTCTTAATTTTATATGTTTCCATAAGATTCCCTCTTATTCTTCTAAATTCCAATGAGCAAAATTTCAGTTTACTCAATTGCTCCGCATAAGGGAACCCTCTCCACTACAGAATCAACCAAGTGAATCCGCTCTTTACCCCCTCCAGTGCTCGTATATCCTTTCTCAAGTAAGGAGACCAAAACTACACACAGTATTCCAGGTGCGGCCTCACCAGGACCCTATACAGCTGCAGCATAGCCTCCCTGTTTTTAAACTCCATCCCTGTAGGAATCAAGGACAATATTCCATTTCCCTTCTTAATTACCTGCTGCAGCTGCAAACTAACCTTCTGTGATCCATGCACAAGGACACCCAGGTCCCTCTGCACAGCAGCATGCTGCAATTTTCCACCATTTAAATAATTGTCCATTTTGCTGTTATTTCTACCAAATGGATGGCCTCACTTTACTAGCATTGTACTCCATCTGCCAGGCCTTTGCCCACCCATTTAACCTATCTATATGCCTTTGCATATTATATGGATACATTTTGCTGCCTCACCAGCACTGCCCTCATCCCGTTAATGAACAATGATAAAAACTCTAAACCATCCATTTAAATTGTAATGAGTTGCAGTCCCAAGACTGATCCCTGAGGCACACCACAATAGCCACTGATCACCACCCAGAAAAGCACCCATTTATCCCCATTCTTTGCTCGCATGCCAGTACATGACTTGTAACGCCATGCACCTTTATCTTATACAGCAGCCTTTTGGGCCACACGTTGTTGAATGCCTTCTCGAAATCCAGATACACCATATCCACCAGTTCCCCATTGTCAACTATGCTCATAATATCCTCAATGAATCATCACACACTCCAAACATTCCAGAAGATATCCCTTGAGTGAATATATGTTGACTAGAACTGATCGTTTCATTGCTTTCCAAATGTTCAATTATTACATCCTTAATAATTGAATCCAGCATTTGCCCCACCAATGATGTTGGGCTGAATGGCATATATTTCTCCATTTTCTCTCTCCCTCCTTTTTTAAAATGTGGAGTACTAGCGACTTTTGAGAAGATTTGTAGCTCAGTTTGAGGTTCTGGATGTGAGTTTGCTCGCTGAGCTGGAAGGTTAGTTTTCAGACGTTTCGTCACCATTCTAGGTAACATCATCAGTGAGCCTCCGACGAAGCGCTGGTGTTACGTCCAGCTTTCTATTTATCTGCTTGGGTTTCCTTGGATTGGTGATGTCATTTCCTGCATTGGTGATGTCATTTCCTGTTCTTTTTCTCATAGGGTGGTAGGTGGGCTCTAAATCAATGTGTTTATTGATGGAATTCCGGTTGGAATGCCATGCTTCTTGGAATTCTCGTGCGTGTCTCTGGCTTGTCCTAGGATGGATGTGTTCTCCCAGTCAAAGTGGTGTCCTTCCTTATCTGTATGTAAGGATACGAGTGATAGTGGGTCATGTCGTTTTGTGGCTAGTTGATGTTCATGTATCCTGATGGCTAGCTTTCTGCCTGTTTGTCCAATGTAGTGTTTGTCACAGTTCTTGCAAGGTATTTTGTAGATGACGTTCGTTTTATTTGTTGTCTGTATAGGGTCTTTTAAGTTCATTAGCTGCTGTTTTAGTGTGTTGGTGGGTTTGTGGGCTACCCTGATGCCAAGGGGTCCGAGTAGTCTGGCAGTCATTTCGGAAATGTCTTTGATGTAGGGGAGAGTGGTTATGGTTTCTGAGCCCATTTTGTCTGTTTGTTTGGGTTTGTTGCTGAGAAATCGGCGGACTGTGTTCATAGGGTACCCATTCTTTTTGAATACACTGTGTAGGTGATTTTCCTCTGCTCTTCGTAGTTCCTCTGTGCTGCAGTGTGTGGTGGCTCGTTGGAATAATGTTCTAATGCAGCTTCGTTTGTGGGTGTTGGGATGGTTGCTCCTGTAGTTCAGTATTTGGTCCGTATGTGTTGTTTTCCTGTAGACGCTGGTTTGAAGTTCCCCATTGGCTGTTCGCTCTACTGTGACATCTAGGAATGGCAGTTTGTTGTTGTTTTCCTCCTCTTTTGTGAATGTTATGCCAGTAAGGGTATTATTGATGGTCTTGAAGGTTTCCTCTAATTAGTTTTGTTTAGTGATGACAAAGGTGTCATCCACGTAGCGGACCCAAAGTTTGGGTTGGATGATTGGCAGAGCTGTTTGTTCGAGTCTCTGCATTACTGCCTCTGCTAAGAACCCTGATATCGGAGATCCCATGGGTGTTCCGTTGGTTTGTCTGTAGGTTTTGTTATTGAAAGTGAAGTGGGTGGTGAGGCATAGGTCCACTAGCTTGATGATGTTGTCCTTGCTGATGAGGTTTGTGGTGTCTGGTGTATGTGTCTTTGGTTCTTCTAATAGTGTAGTCAGTGTTTCTTTGGCCAGGTTGATGTCGATGGATGTGAACAGGGCTGTTACGTCAAAGGAGACCATTATTTCAATCTCTTCTATCTTGGTGTCTTTGATGGTGTTCAGGAGTTCTTGGGTGGAGTGAATGGAGTGGTGGGAGTCTTCTACTCGGTGTTTTAGTCTTTGGTGTAGTTCCTTGGCTAATCTGTAGGTTGGTGTTCCCGGTAGCGACACTATGGGCCTGAGGGGGGGCTCCTGGTTTGTGAATTTTTGGTAGTCCGTAGAGGCGTGGTGTGTTGGATCCATCTGGTTTCATTATTTGGAAGTCTCTCTTGTTTAATTCTCCAGATGTTTGAAGTTTTTGAGTAAGGCTGTGATTCGATTCTCTAGTTGTGGGGTTGGGTCTATCGCCACCTGTTGGTAAGTGTTGGTATCTGCGAGCAGTGTGTTCGCTTTCTCAATGTAGTCTGTTCGGTTTAAGATGACTGTCAAGTGTCCTTTGTCTGCAGGTAGGATAACGATGTTTTTATCTTTTTTGAGTCCTTTCAGGGCTTTCCTTTCTTGTGTATTGAGTGTGTGTCCTTCCTTTTTCCTGCTGAGTGTTGGTGCGACTGTCTGTCTGATGGTTTGCTGGGTTTCTTCTGTGAGTTTGTTGCCTTTCAGTGTTGTTTCTAACGCTGCTGAGAAATCTTTCTTGTCCGCATCCTGAAAGTTGTAATTTAATCCTCTAACTAAGACGGCTTTTTCAGTGTCTGTTAATGGTGGGTCAGATAAGTTTTTTATCCATGTTTCTGTGTTGTGTTCACAGTAGCCCACAAACCCACCAACACACTAAAACAGCAGCTAATGAACTTAAAAGACCCTATACAGACAACAAATAAAACAAACGTCATCTACAAAATACCTTGCAAGAACTGTGACAAACATTACATTGGACAAACTGGCAGAAAGCTAGCCACCAGGATACATGAACATCAACTAGCCACAAAAAGACATGACCCACTATCACTCGTATCCTTACATACAGATAAGGAAGGACATCACTTTGATTGGGACAACACATCCATCCTAGGCAACAAAGTGTGGAGCGGGATGAACACAGCAGGCCAAGCAGCATCTCAGGAGCACAAAAGCTGATGTTTCAGGCCTAGACCCTTCAGATGATCTGATGAAGGATCTAGGCCCGAAACGTCAGCTTTTGTGCTCCTGAGATGCTGCTTGGCCTGCTGTGTTCACCCAGCTCCACACTTTGTTATCTTGGATTCTCCAGCATCTGCAGTTCCCATTATCACTCACATCAATCCTAGGACAAGCCAAACAGAGACACGCACGAGAATTCCTAGAAGCATGGCATTCCAACCAGAATTCCATCAACAAACACATTGATTTGGAGCCCATCTACCATCCCCTGAGAAAAAGAACAGGAAACGACATCACCAACCCAAGGAAACCTAACCAGATAAATAGAAAACGGGACATAACACCAGCGCTTCACCAGAGGCACACTGATGATGTTACCTAGAATGGTGATGAAACGTCTGAAAACGAACCTTCCAGCTCAGCAAGCAAACTCACACGCGTGTGTAGTACTTGAATGAGCCTCCAGACCAATGTAAGTCTACAGAATGTTCGAAAATGATCACCAATGCATCTGCTATTTCAACAGCCACTTCTGTAAGTTTTCTGGGATGTAGTGCATCAGGCCCTGGGGACTAATTGGGTTTTAATCCCACTGATTTCCCCAATATCATTTCCTGACTATTCTTCAGTTGCTCCTTCATTTTGACCATCGATCCCCTAACATTTCCTGACAGTTTTTTCTGTGCTTCTTAATGAAGACAGAGCCAAAGTATTTGTTCAGCTTCTCTGCCATCTCTTTGTTGTCCATTGGGAATTCACTGAGATTCGAACTGCAACAGACTTATATTTGTCTTCACTAGTCTTCTTCTGTTCACATATCTATAGAAGCTTTTGCAGTCAATTCTTAAGTTTTTAACAAGCTTCCTTCATATTCTATTTTCCCATTCCAGATTAAATCCTTTGTCCTTTTCTGTTGAATTTTAAATTTCTCCCAGTCCTTGGGTTTGCTGCTTTTTCTGGCAAATTTATATGCCCCCTCTTTGGCATTAACACTATCCCTGATTTCCCTTGTTAGACCTGGCCAAGCCACTTTCCCTGTTTTAATCATATGCCAGAGAGGAACATACAGTTACAGAGAACATAGAACATAGAGCATTACAGCACAGTACAGGCCCTTCGGACCTCGATGTTGTGCCGACCTGTCATACCGATCTCAAACCCATCTAACCTACACTATTCCATGTACATCCATATGCTTATCCAATAATGGCTTAAATGTATCTAAAGTTGGCGAATCTACTACCGTTGCAGGCAAAGCGTTCCATTCCCTTACTACTCTCTGAGTAAAGAAACCACCTCTGACATCTGTCCTATATCTTTCGCCCCTCAATTTAAAGCTATGCCCCCTCGTGCTCGCTGTCACCATCCTAGGAAAAAGGCTCTCCTGAGCCACCCTATCTAACCCTCTGATTATTTTATATGTTTCAATTAAGTCACCTCTCAACCTTCTTCTCTCTAATGAAAACAGCCTCAAGTCCCTCAGCCTATCCTCGTAAGACCATCCCTCCATACCAGGCAACATCCTAGTAAATCTCCTCTGCACCCTTTCCAAAGCTTCCACATCCTTCTTATAATGCAGTGACCAGAACTGCACACAATACTCCAAGTGCGGCCGCACCAGAGTTTTGTACAGCTTCACCATAACCTCTTGGTTCCGGAACTCGGTCCCTCTATTAATAAAAGCTAAAACACTGTATGCCTTCTTAACAGCCCTGTCAACCTGGGTGGCAACTTTCAAGGATCTGTGTACATGGACACTGAGATCTCTCTGCTCATCTACACTACCAAGAATCTTACCATTAGCCCTGTACTTTGCCTTCCGGTTACTCCTACCAAAGTGCATCACCTGACACTTGTCTGCATTAAACTCCATTTGCCACCTCTCAGCCCAGCTCTGCAGCTTATCTATGTCTCTCTGCAACCTACAGCATCCTTCGTCACCATCCACAACTCCACCGACCTTAGTGTCGTCTGCAAATTTACTAACCCATCCTTCTACGCCCTCACCCAGGTCATTTATAAAAATGACAAACAGCAGTGGACCCAACACCGACCTTTGCGGTACACCGCTAGTAACTGGTCTCCAGGATGAACATCTCCCATCAACTACCACCCTCTGTCTTCTTTCAGCAATCCAATTTCCGATCCAAACTGCTATGTCTCCCACAATCCCATTCCTCTGCATTTTGTACAATAGCCTATTGTGGGGAACCTTATCGAACGCCTTGCTGAAATCCATATACACCACATCAACCGGTTTACTCTCATCTACCTGTTTGGTCACCTTCTCAAAGAACTCAATAAGGTTTGTGAGGCACGACCTACCCTTCACCAAACCGTGCTGACTATCCCTTATCAATTTATTCTTTTCTAGATGATTATAAATCCTATCCCTTATAACCTTTTCCAACACTTTACCAACAACTGAAGTAAGGCTCACTGGTCTATAATTACCAGAGTTGTCTCAACTCCCCTTCTTGAACAGGGGAGCCACATTTGCTATCCTCCAGTCATCTAGCACTATTCCTGTAGACAATGACAAGTTAAAGATCAATGCCAAAGGCTCGGCAATCTCCTCCCTGGCTTCCCAGAGGATCCAAGGATAAATCCCATCCGGCCCAGGGGACTTATCTATTTTCACCATCTGAAGAATTTCTAATACCTCTTCCTTGTGAACCTCAATCCCACCTAGACTAGTAGCCTGTATCTCAGTATTCTCCTCGACAACATAAGCATTTTCTAGAGTGAATACTGTTGAAAAATATTCATTTAGCGCTTCCCCTATCTCACCTGACTCCACACACAACTTACCACTACTATCCTTGATTGGCCCTAATCTCACTTTCGTCATTCTTTTATTCCTTAAATACTGATAGAAAGCCTTAGGGTTTACCCTGATCCTATCCGCCAACAACTTCTCATGTCTCCTCCTGGCTCTTCTGAGCTCTCTCTTTAGGTCTTTCCTGGCTACCTCGTAGCCCTCAAGCGCCCAAACTCAGCCTTCACATCACATCCTAACATAAGCCTTCATCTTCCTCTTGACAAGAGATTTCACCTCCTTCGTAAGCCACGGTTCCCACACTGTACAGCTTCCTCCCTGCCTGACAGGTACATACTTAGCTAGGACACACAGGAGCTTTTCCTTGAATAAGCTCCACATTTCTAATGTGCCCATCCCCTGCAGTTTCCTTCCCCATCCTATGCTCCCTAAATCTTGCCGAATCTCATCGTAATTGCCTTTCCCCCAGCTATAACTCTTGCCCAGTGGTAATCACCTATCCCTTTCCATCACTCAAGTAAACATAACAGAATTGTGATCGCTGTCACCAAAGTGCTCACCTACTTCCAAATCTAACACCTGGCCGGGCTCATTACCCAGTACCAAATCTAATGTGGCTTTGGCCCTTGTTGGCCTGTCTACATACTGTGTCAGGAAGCCCTCCTGCACACTCTGGACAAAAACTGACCCATCTATAGTACTCGAACTATAGTGTTCCCAGTCAATATTTGGAAAGTTGAAGTCCCCCATGACAACTACACTGTCTCTCTCACTCCTATCGAGAATCATCTTTGCTATCCCTTCCTCTACATCTCTGGAACTATTTGGAGGCCTATAGAAAACTCCCAACAGGGTGACCTCTCCTTTCCTGTTTCTAACCTCAGCCCATACTACCTCAGTTGACGAGTCCCCAGACATCCTTTCTGCAACTGTAATACTGTCCTTGACCAACAATGCCACACCTCCGCCCCTTTTACCATCTTCTCTGTTCTTCGTGAAATATATAAATCCCGGAACCTGCAACAACCATTCCTTTCCCTGGTCTATCCATGTCTCCGAAATGGCCACAACATCGAAGTCCCAGGTACTAACCCATGCTGCAAGTTCAACCCCCTTATTCCGGATGCTCCTGGCATTGAAGTAGACACACTTCAAACCAACTACTTGCTTGCCAGTGCCATCTTGCGTCCCTGAAACTTTATTTCGGACCACCCTACTCTCAACCTTTTCTATACTTGAACCACAATTTTGGTGCCCATCCCCCTGCTGAATTTGTTTAAACCCACCCGAACAGCCTTAGCAAATCTCCCCCCCAGGATATCGGTACCCCTCTGGTTCAGGTGAAGACCATCTTGCTTGTAGAGGTCCCACCTACCCCAGAAAGAGCCCCATTTATCCAAGAATCCAACACCCTCCCTCCTGCACCATCCCTGTAGCCATGTGTTTAACTCCTCTCTCTCTCTATTCCTCGCCACACTCGCACGTGGCACGGGCAGCAAACCAGAGACAACAACTCTGTTCGTCCTAGCTCTCAGCTTCCATCCTAGCTCCCTGAATTTCTGCCTTAAATCCCCATGTCTCTTCCTACATATGTTGTCGGTCCCTATGTGGACCACGAGTTGAAGCTGCTCCCCGTCCCCCTTAAGGATCCCAAAAACACGATCAGAGACATCACGCACCCTGGCACCTGGGTACTATCAAACCAACCATGAGTCTCTCTCTCTGTTGTTGAAGTTCATCCATGTGTTCTTCAAACCCAGGAGCTACTCCTTGTTGTTTCAGAGCCAGGCCTGTATATTGTGCCTTCTTCCATTTGATAAACTCAAAATAGAGTTGTGAAGGAATCTTTTACAGTTTTGACGGCTGTGAGTTTTTTATAGGCCTCTGCAAAGTTCCAGGGATATAGAACATAGAACATAGAACATAGAACAGTACAGCACAGAACAGGCCCTTCAGCCCACAATGTTGTGCCGACCATTGATCCTCATGTATGGAGGAGAAGATTGGCAAAATGATTCTGTGCAGGAGTGAAAGGAACAGGGTGGTCATTATGGGAGACTTTAACTTCCCTAACATTGACTGAAAATGCTATAACTCGAGTATGCCGGATGGATCCCTTTTGCCCAATGTGTGCAAGAGGGTTTCCTGACTCAGTATGTCAAAGGGCCAACAAGAGGGGAGGCCACACTGGATCTGGTACTTGGTAACAAACCAGGCCAGGTGTTTGATTTAGTGGTGGGTGAGCACTTTGGAGAGAGTGACCATAATTCGGTTATGTTTACTTTAGCGATGGAAAGGGATAGGAACATGCCACAGGGCAAGAGTTATAGATGGGAAGGGCAATTATAATGCTATTCGGCAAGACTTAGGAGGCATAGAATGGGTTAGCAAAATGCAGGGGATGGGGACAATCGAAATGTGGAGCTGGTTTAAGGAACAGATATTGCGTGTCCTTGATAGGTACATCCCTGTCAGGCAGGGAGAAAGCGATAAGATATGGGAACCGTGGTTTACTAAAGAATTTGTATCTCTTGTTAAGCAGAAGAGGGAGGCTTATGTGACGATGAGACGAGATGGTTCAGATGAGGCGATGGAGAGTTACAGATTAGCTAGGAAGGATTTAAAGAGAGAGTTAAGAAGAGCAAGGAGGGGACATGAGCAGACATTAGCAGGTAGAATAAAGGAGAACCCTAAAGCTTTCTATAGGTATGTGAGGAATAAGAGGATGACGAGGGTAGGAATAGCGGCAGTCAAAGACAGAAGTGGGAAGTTGTGTGTGGGCTCTGTGGAGATTGGAGAGGTAGAACATAGAACATAGAACAGTACAGCACAGAACAGGCCCTTCAGCCCACAATGTTGTGCCGACCATTGATCCTCATGGATGCACCCTCAAATTTCTGTGACCATATGCATGTCCAGCAGTCTCTTAAATGACCCCAATGACCTTGCTTCCACAACTGCTGCTGGCAACGCATTCCATGCTCTCACAACTCTCTGCGTAAAGAACCTGCCTCTGACATCCCCTCTATACTTTCCACCAACCAGCTTAAAACTATGACCCCTCGTGCTAGCCATTTCTGCCCTGGGAAATAGTCTCTGGCTATCAACTCTATCTATGCCTCTCATTATCTTGTATACCTCAATTAGGTCCCCTCTCCTCCTCCTTTTCTCCAATGAAAAGAGACCGAGCTCAGTCAACCTCTCTTCATAAGATAAGCCCTCCAGTCCAGGCAGCATCCTGGTAAACCTCCTCTGAACCCTCTCCAAAGCATCCACATCTTTCCTATAATAGGGCGCCCAGAACTGGACGCAGTATTCCAAGTGCTAAATGATTATTTCTCATCTGTTTTCACTGAGGAACAGGAGAATATTGTAGAGCAGAAGACTGAGTTACGGGCTACTAGAATTGAAAGAGGTTAGTAAGGAGGAGGTGCTATCAATTCGAGAAGGTGTGAAGGTAGATGAATCCCCTGGGCTGGATGGGATTTTTCCCGAGGATTGCCTGGGAAGCTAGGGAGGAGGTGGCGGAGCCTTTGGCCTTGATCTTTGAGTCCTCATAGTCTACAGGTTTAGTACCAGAGGTCTGGAGGGTTGCAAATGTTGTGTCCTTGTTCAAGAAGGGCAGTAGGGATGACTCAGGTAATTATAGTCCAGTGAGCCTTACGTCTGTTGTAGGAAAAGTTTTGGAAAAGATTACAAAAGGTAGGACTTATAATCATTTAGCAAGTAACAATTTGTTTGGCGATAGTCAACATGGATTAGTCAAGGGCAGTTCGTGTCTCACAAACCTCATTGAGTTTTTTGAGAAGGTGACCAAGCGTGTGGATGAGGGTAGGGCAGTTGATGTGGTGTACGTGGACTTCAGTAAAGCCATTGATAAGGTTCCACATGGTAGGCTATTGGAGAAAATACAGAGGCATGGGATTGAGGGAGATTTAGGAGCTTGGATTAGAAACTGGCTTTCTGTAAGAAGGCAACGAGTGGTGGTTGATGGAAAATATTCAGCCTGGAGTCTGGTCACTAGTGGTGTGCCTCAAGGATCTGTTTTTGGACCACTGTTGTTCGTCATTTTTACAAATGTCTTGGACGCAGGCATAGGTGGATGGGTTAGTAAGTTTGCAGATGACACTAAAGTCGGTGGAGTGGTGGACAGTGTGGAAGAATGTTGCAGGTTTCACGGAGACTTGGATAAACTGCAGAATTGGGCCAAAAGGTGGCAAATGGAGTTTAATACGGATAAATGTGAGGTCATTCACTTTGGGATGAATAATAGGACGGCAGAATACCGGGTCAATGGAAAGACTCTTGGCAGTGTGGATGTGCAGAGGGATCTTGGTGTCCATGTACATAGATCCTTGAAAGTCGCCACCCAGGCCTCTGATGAAGGGTCTCGGCCCAAAACGTCAGCTTTTGTGCTCCTGAGATGCTGCTTGGCCTGCTGTGTTCATCCAGCTCCACATTCTGTTATCTTGGATTCTCCAGCATCTCCAGTGCCCATTATCACCCAGGTTGATAGTGCTGTTAAGAAGGCTTACGGTGTGTTAGGTTTTATTGGTTGAGGGATTGAGTTCCGGAGCCGTGATGTCTTGCTGCAACTGTACAAAACGCTCGTGCGCCCTCATTTGGGATATTGCATTCGGTTCTGGTCACCGCACTACAGGAAGGATGTGGAAGGATTGAAAAAGGTGCAGAGGAGATTCACCAGGATGTTGTATCAGTGATAATGGGAACTGCAGATGCTGGAAAATCCAAGATAACAAAGTGTGAAGCTGGATGAACACAGCAGGCCAAGCAGCATCTCAGGAGCACAAAAGCTGACGTTTCGGTCCTAGACTCTTCATCAGAGAGGGGGATGGGGAGAGGGAACTGGAATAAATAGGGAGAGAGGGGGAGGCGGACTGAAGATGGAGAGTAAAGAAGATAGGTGGAGAGGAGAGTATAGGTGGGGAGGTAGGGAGGGGATAGGTCAGTCCAGGGAAGATGGACAGGTCAAGGAGGCGGGGTGAGGTAGTAGGTTGGAAATGGAGGTGCGGCTTGAGGTGGGAGGAAGGGATGGGTGAGAGGAAGAACAGGTTAGGGAGGCAGAGACAGGCTGGACTGGTTTTGGGATGCAGTGGGAGGAGGGGATGAGTTAGGCTGGTTTTGGGATGCAGTGGGGGGAGGGGAGTTGCCTGGTCTGGTGCGAAGGTCTTATGAGGAAAGGTTGAGGCACTTGGGTCTGTTCTCACTGGAGTGCAGAAGGCTAAGAGGGGATTTAATAGAGAGTTACAAGATGATCAGAGGATTATCTGATTCGAGGATGATCAGAGGATTATACTGTGAGAGTCTCTTTCCGAGGATGATGACTTCAGCTTGTACAAGGGGGCATAGCTACAAATTGAGGGGAGATAGATTTAAGACAGATGTCAGAGGCAGGTTCTTTACTCAGAGAGTGGTAAGGGCGTGGAACGCCCTGCCTGCCAATGTAGTTAACTCAGCCACATTAGGGGCATTTAAACAGTCCTTGGATAAGCATATGGATGATGATGGGATAGTGTACGGGGAGGGGTTTAGATTAGTTCACAGGTTGGCGCAACATCGAGGGCCGAAGGGCCTGTTCTGCGCTGTATTGTTCTATGTTCTAAGGCTGGAAAACATTGCATATCAATTCACTGGTGTCATATGCAGAATGGGCTGTTCACATCGTACCTGTAGTACAACTGGATAAACCATTCCCTTCTGCGGGAATTACAAACTGAATGTGAGTCATGTCGTGAAGCTGGCTCAGCCCCTCGCCCCACCCGCACAAATGAAGGTCAAGGTGTAGAATTTCGGGGTTTGGGGGTGGTGGAATGACTGCCAGGCCCAAAGCCAGAGCAGCCAGACCTGTCAGACTGGCCTGACAATTCCTGGTCAGATCAGCCAAGGAAAGTGATTGGCCTGGTTGTGCAGTCAGATTGTGTACAGGCCAGCTGGCAGAAGTATTTGATATCTTTTGTGTCTCCTTGCTACTAACTGAAGTTCCTTCCTGTTTTAAGAAGCCCACAATAACTGATGTAGCAATAAAAATACATGCCCAAGTGTCTCAACAGCTAGCACCCAGTGGCTCTGACCTTGATAATCATGAAATACATAGATACGTTAGTCATGACCACATCAACTCTGGCCTCCGAGACTGCCTCGATCCCTTGCAATTTGCCTACCAGCACAACAGGTCCACGGAGGATGCCATTTCCCCAGCCTTGCACTCACCTCTGGAATGTCTGGGTAATAAGGATACCTGTGTCTGGCTCCTATAGCTCAGCCTTCAGCATGATAATCCCAACCAAACTAATTTCCAATCTGACATCTAGATCTTGGCTCCACGCTCTGCAACTAGATCCTTAACTTCCTAACCAACAAAAGAACAAAAAGAACAAAAGAGAAGTACAGCACAGGAAGAGGCCCTTCAGCCCTCCAATCCTGTGTTGATTATCATGCCCTAACTAAACTAATTTATTTGGGCCACATCCCTTTGTTCTCTCCCTATTCATGAAACCATCCAGATGCTTCTTAAACGTTGCCAACATACCTGCTTCAACCACCTCCTCTGGTAGTGTATTACAGACTCCTACCTCTCTTTGTGTGAATAACCTTCCTTGCACATCTCAACACTCGAATTTGAAAGCTGAGTACAGGATTAAGGATAGGATTCTTGGCAGCGTGGAGGAACAGAGGGATCTTGGTGTGCAGATACATAGATCCCTTAAAATGGCCACCCAAGTGGATAGGGTTGTTAAGAAAGCATATGGTGTTTTGGCTTTCATTAACAGGGGGATTGAGTTTAAGAGCCGTGAGATCTTGTTGCGGCTCTATAAAACTTTGGTTAGACCGCACTTGGAATACTGCATCCAGTTCTGGTCGCCGTATTATAGGAAAGATGTGGATGCTTTGGAGAGGGTTCAGAGGAGGTTTACCAGGATGCTGCCTGGACTGGAGGGCTTATCTTATGAAGAGAGGTTGACTGAGCTCGGACATTTTTCATTGGAGAAAAGGAGGAGGAGAGGGGACCTAATTGAGGTATACAAGATAATGAGAGGCAAAGATAGAATTGATAGCCAGAGACTATTTCCCAGGGCAGAAAAGGCTAACACGAGGGGTCATAGTTTTATGTCATAGCTGGTTGGAGGAAAGTATAGAGGGGATGTCAGAGGCGGGTTCTTTACACAGAGAGTTGTGAGAGCATGGAATGCGTTGCCAGCAGCAGTTGTGGAAGCAAGGTCATTGGGGTCATTTAAGAGACTGCTGGACATGCATATGGTCACAGAAATTTGAGGGTGCATACATGAGGATCAATGGTTGGCACAACATTGTGGGCTGAAGGGCCTGTTCTGTGCTGTACTGTTCTATGTTCTATGTTCTATCTCCCTTAAACTTTCCCTCTCTCATCTTGAACCTGTGCTCCCTTGTCACTGAAACTTCAAGTCTGGGTAAAAGCCTCTGACTATCCACCCTATCTGTGCTTAATTTTGTAGACCTCTATCAGATTTCCTCTCAACTTCTGTCTTTCCAGTGAAAACAATCCTAATCTTTTCCACATCGTCCATGTCCTGGAGACCAGGCAATGTCCTGGTGACAAAAACAAAGTTGGTGGAAAATCTCAGTAGGTCTGGCAACGTCTGTGAAGGAGAAAACAGAGTTAAGGTTTTGGGTCTGGTGACCCTTCCACGGAACAGGTAAATATCTTGGGTAACCTTCTTTAAACTCTCCCCAAAGCTTCCATGTCGTCTGGTAGTGTGGTGAACAAAACTGCACACAATACTCCAAATGCAGCCGGAATTGGGTTTTATATTGCTGCAACATGTTTTGCGAACTCTCGTACTCCATGCCCTGGCTGAAGAAGGCAAGCATGCCATATGCCTTCTAAAACAACTTGGACACCTGTGTTACCACTTTTAGGGAACTGTGGACCTGCACGCCCAGATCTGTCTGAATGTTAATGTTTCTAAGGGTTCTGCCATTTACAGTGTAACTCACACCTAAATTCTAACATCCAAAATGGATCACCTCACTTTTCTCTGGTTCAAATTCCATCTGCTATTTCTGTGCCCCAAGTTGTCAATCTATTTATAACCTGTTGTATCCTTTCTCAATCATCGACATTATCAGCAACTTCACCAATCCCTTTGTCATCTGCAAACTTACTACACAGACCACCCACATTTTCCTCCAGATCATTTATATATACTACAAACCATAGAGGACCTATGACTGACCTCTGTGGACACCACTAGTTGCCAGTCTCCATTCTGAAAGACATCCTTCCACCTCCACCCTCTGTCTTCTAGAACCAAGCCAGTTTTATATCCATCTAGCCAGCCCACCCCAAATTCTATGTGTCATTAGTTTTTGTACCAACCTGCAGTGTGGGATCATTACAAATGTCTTACTGAAGTACATATAAACTACATCAACAACCCTTCCCTCATCAATTATCTTTGTCACCTCTTCAAAAAATTCGATCAGGTTGATGAGACATGACCTCCCCCATATGAAACTATGCTGCCTGACACTAACTAGTCCATTTTCTTCCAAATGTGCATATATCCCATCCCTCAGAATCTTCTCCAAGAGCTTCCTCACCACTGGCATCAGACTCACCCGCCTCTAATTTCCTGGATTATCCCTGCTTCCTTTCTTAAACTAGGGAACAACATTGGCTCATCACCTGTCCTCTGGAATCTCGCCTGCGGTTCAAGAGGATGTGAAGATATCTGTTACTGACCCAGCTGTTTATTCCTTTGCATCTCCCATAAACCTGAGATAGATCCCATCCGGTCCTAGGGACGTGTCTACCTAAATGCAATTTAAGCCACCCAAAACTTCCTCATTTAGTATATTGACACTCTCTAGAGCATTCACATACTCACCCCTGACCTCAACATCAGTGGAGATAGACAACTGCACCTCCCCCAAGATAACCCTCAAACCTGGAACCCCCACAAGCATGTGTTCTCAGCCTCTTACTGTCCTCCCTGGACACACACGACTGTGTGGAAAAGTTCTGAATGAGTGCCACCTACAGGTTTGGTGCCAACACCGCTGTGTCAGAAAGATACCAAACAATGAGTCAGAATACAAGATGGGGATAGAATGCTTAGTGATGTAATACAGTTTGACACAATCTCTCCCTCAATGTCCACAAAATAAAAGAACTGAATGATGACTTCAGGAAGCAAGTAGGAGGACAGGCTCCACCTACATCAATGGAACTGAGGTTGAGAGGGTTGAGTATTCAAGTTCCTAGGGGTGACAATAACTGACAAACTGTCCTGACGTCCCACGTAGATGCAGTGGTCAAGAAGACACAACAAAGCCTCTTCTTCCTCAGACGGCTCAGTAAATTTGGCATGGCCATAGGGTCCCTCACCAACTTCTACAGATGCACCATAGAAAACATACTGTCCACAATGGCCTGGAACAGCAATTGCTCTGCCCAGGACTGTAAGAAACTACAGAACGTTGTGTGCGCAGCCCAGACCATCATGGAAGCCAACTACCATCCACGGACTCAATCTAGATATCATCCAAAACCAGTCCCACCCCAGTAATACTCTCCAACAACCTCTCCCATCAGGCAGAAGAAACAGAAACTTGAACACACGTATGAACAAGTTCAAGAACAGCTTCCTCCCTGCTCTGATTGGACTAATGAATGGACTTTTCTAGCTTTAATCTAACAGTGATCTTGCCTCTATGCACCTCCTGATCAGCCATAACCCTGTGAGCCTTGGTCTGTCTAAATATCCTATGATCTGAAAATCTTTTTTGAATATCAGAGTAAGGATGTCTTGCTGCAGTTATACAGGACCTTGGTGATGCCACACCTTGAGTATTGTGAGCAGTTTTGGTCTCCCAGTCTGAGGAAGGACAGTCTTGCTATTGAGGGAGACCAGTGAATGTTCACTAGGCAGATTCCTGGGATGGCAGGGCTGATATATGAGAACTGAGTGAATTGAATGGGATTGTATTTGCTGGAATTTAGAAGAATGAATGGAGATCTCGCAGAAACATGTAACATCCTGATCAGACTGTACAGGCTAGATATGGGAAGAATGTTCCAGATGTTGGGGAAGTCTAGAATTAGAGGTCACAGTCTAAAAATAAGAAGTAAGCCATTCAGGACTAAGCTGAGGAACAATTTCTTCACTCAGAGTTGTGAGCCTGTGGAATTCTCTCCCACAGGAAGCCGTTGAGAACAGTTCATTAGATATATTCAAGAGGGAGCTGGATGTGGCCCTTGAGGCTGAAGGGAACAATGGGTATGGGAAGAGGGCAGGAATGAAATTGCAAGATCAGCCATGATCATATGGAATCATGGTGCAGGCGCGAAGGCCCAAATGGCCCACAACTGTGCCTATTTCCTGTGTTTCTATGTATGCTATGATCTACCTGTGCTGCTTGCAAAACAAAATTATTCACTGTACTTAGATACATGTGACAACAATAAATCAAATCAAATTAGATCAATGGGACTTTTAGGACAGGCCAAGCACAAAGCATTCGCCAAGACATAGGCATGGGAAAGAGAGTCAGGAGTTGCGCTGGAAAATGAGCTGGTTTCTAATCAGAACATGGCAAGCAGGCTCACTGTCACTCCAGGTTATCGCCATGATGATGTGCAGAGAGGGAAATGTTCCCTGGATACATCAGGATTTTCTCCAATTCCTCCCTCTCACTCGACCCTTGGTTCCCTCATACTTCTGAGAGACTGCATGTGTTCTCTTTTGTGAAGAAAGATTCAAAATTTACGTTAAATTCTTCTGCCTGTTCTTTGAACTACATTTAATTTTTCCTTGTGACTTTACGAGACTTATATTTGTTGTTTTTACTTTTTGTTTTCACATATTTATGAAATTGATTGACTGATTGATTTGATTAATTGTCACATGTGGCTAGGTCTTGAGTGCGAGCAGTCCAGGCAGATCATAGTAATCAAGGACATACAGTTCATAACATTAAAAAAACATCTGTACAGAATGAGGCAGACAGGCTATACTGCACAGGAGGTGCGTGAAGTAAGATCAACACTAAAAAGATCACATTATTTTAAGTTAGAGAGGTCCATTCATTATTCTAATGCATGTGTTCAAGCCTCTATGGAAGATGTTGTAGGAGAGCATTACAGGGGTGCAATGGGTCATTGATGATGTTGGCAGCCTTTCCAGGGCAATAAGAGGTGCAAATTGAGTTCATGGATGGGAGTTTGGCCTCATAATGGTCTGGGCAGTGCACACACCTTCTGTAGTTTCTTACGGTCCTGGGCAGAGCAGTGGCCATACCAGGCTGTTCTTCACCTGAACAGCATGCTTTCTATGATGCATCTGTAAAATTTTGTGAGGGATCCTATGGACATGCCAAATTTCCTGAGGTGCCTGAGCAAGTAAAGGCATTGTGGTGCCTCCTTGACCGTTTCATCTATGTGGGAAGTCCAGGACAGATGTCAGTTATTGTCACTCCTAGGAACTTGACACACTCAACCCTCTCAGTCTCTACTCTGTTGAAGTAAATGGGGACGTCTTCTCCTTCTTTCTTCCTGAAGTTAATGAACAATACTTTAGCTTTTGCCAACATTGAGAAAGGGGTTGTTATCATCGCACCATGTCACCAAGTCCTCTATCTTCTTTCTGTATTCTGGCTTATCATTGTCTGATTTTAGAACATTGAACATAGAACAGTACAGCACAGAACAAGCCCTTCAGCCCACAATGTTGTGCCGACCATTGATCCTCATGTATGCACCCTCAAATTTCTGTGACCATATGCATGTCCAGCAGTCTCTTAAATGCCCCCAATGACCTTGCTTCCACAACTGCTGCTGGCAATGCATTCCATGCTCTCACAACTCTCTGTGTAAAGAACCCGCCTCTGACATCCCCTCTATACTTTCCTCCAACCAGCTTAAAACTATGACCCCTCGTGCTAGCCATTTCTGCCCTGGGAAATAGTCTCTGGCTATCAACTCTATCTATGCCTCTCATTATCCTGTATACCTCAATTAGGACCCCTCTCCTCCTCCTTTTCTCCAATGAAAAGAGACCGAGATCAGTCAACCTCTCTTCATAAGATAAGCCCTCCAGTCCAGGCAGCATCCTGGTAAACCTCCTCTGAACCCTCTCCAAAGCATCCACATCTTTCCTATAATAGGGCGACCAGAACTGGACGCAGTATTCCAAGTGCGGTCTAACCAAAGTTTTATAGAGCTGCAACAAGATCTCACGGCTCTTAAACTCAATCCCCCTGTTAATGAAAGCCAAAACACCATATGCTTTCTTAACAACCCTATCCACTTGGGTGGCCATTTTAAGGGATCTATGTATCTGCACACCAAGATCCCTCTGTTCCTCCACACTGCCAAGAATCCTATCCTTAATCCTGTACTCAGCTTTCAAATTCAACCTTCCAAAATGCAGCACCTCGCATTTATCCAGGTTGAACTCCATCTGCCACCTCTCAGCCCATCTCTGCATCCTGTCAATGTCCCGCTGCAGCCTACAACAGCCCTCTATACTGTCGACGACACCTCCAACCTTTGTGTCGTCTGCAAACTTGCTGACCCATCCTTCAATCCCCTCATCCAAGTCATTAATAAAAATTACAAACAGTAGAGGCCCAAGGACAGAGCCCTGTGGAACACCACTCACCACTGACTTCCAGGCAGAATATTTTCCTTCTACTACCACTCACTGTCTTCTGTTGGCCAGCCAATTCTGTATCTAAGCAGCTAAGTTCCCCTGTATCCCATTCCTCCTGACCTTCTGAATGAGCCTACCATGGGGAACCTTATCAAATGCCTTACTGAAGTCCATATACACCACATCCACAGCTCGACCCTCATCAACTTTTCTAGTCACATCCTCAAAGAACTCAATAAGGTTTGTAAGGCATGACCTGCCCCTCACAAAGCCGTTTTCATCCTGCCACAGTGATATCATCAGCAAACTTTTAGATGGCGCTCTTTTGGAATTTGGCTACACAGTTGTGGGTGTACAGGGACTGAAAACATATCCTTGTGGGGGTCCAGTGTTGAGGTTTATCGCGGCGACGGTGCAGTTGTCTATCTTCACTGACTGCAGTCTGCGGGATCAAGAAACTGATGGTCTGGTTGCAGAGGGCAGAATCGAGACCTGGGGTCTTGGAGTTGTGAGAAGTGTGAAGGGGATTATGATGTTGAAGTAGAGCTATAGTCGATGAATGCAGGACTAGGGAAATGGCATTCACTGTGGATCTGAGATAATGGGAACTGCAAATGCTGGCGAATCCGAGATAACAAGGTGTGGAGTTGGATGAACACAGCAGTCCCAGCAGCATCTCAGGAGCAGGAAAGCTGACATTTTGGGCCTAGAGCGTGTGGATCTGCTATATTGGTTGGCAAATTGCAGGAGAACGAAGCAGGCTGGGAGACTCAAGTTGATGTGGGCTATAACCAGCCTGTCAAAGCACTTCATGATTATGGAAATCAGAGCTACTGGGCAGTCATCACTAAGGCATGTTGCATGTGTTTTCTAGGTACTGTGACCCCTAATTCTGTATTTCCCCAACATCTGGAACATTCTTCCCACAACCAGCCTGTCCAATCCCATTGGGATTTTTCATGTTTCTATGAGATCCCCCTCATTCTTCTAAATTCCAATGGATACAATCCCAGTCAATCTAGTCTCTCCTTAAACGTTAGTCTGCCATCCTCGGAATTTCTCTGGTGAATATTCGCAGGTCTCTCTCAATAGTCCTTCCTCTGACTGGGAAACAGCACACAATACTCAAGGTATGGCCTCACCGATGCTATCTATAACTGCAGGAAGACATTCCTTACTCTGATATTCAAATCCTCTTCTCTAATAAATCCCGTCAACTCGAGTGATAAAAGCCAGCAGCCACCAGAAACCTATTCCAATCATCCACTTTTCTTACCGAAGGTTGGCCACAGTCACATTGCTCGTCTTTCTCTGTGAACATGTTTCCACACACGGGGCCCCCAACCAGCTTATGAAAGTCGGGTAAATTCCTTAGACATACTCCATGTTCATGAAGCAGGAAGGTCTCAAAATCATTTTGGCTACAGCTACTGTAGCTTACTGGCCATGGTGCACTGGAAAACAGAAAACATAAGAAACAGGAATTTACAGTCAGTAAATTCTCCCTTTTAATATGCTCTAACAGGCAATAAGATCATGGCTAATTTTTCTCCATAACTCCGCCTTCTCATGGTATCCCATTGTCTCTCATTCTTCATTTTCAGGAGGAGTGAGAGAGAGAGAGCACCAGGAGGCTGCTGGGAAGGTAAGGTTATTTTTCCCCACTTTAAATGCTTACCTCAAGCGGGAGCTGTCTTCATTTATTTGGGCAGCGACTGAACCCGAGACACGACACGTGTAGTGCCTCCCACCCGCCCTCCTCCTCTAACCAAAAAAAAAGGACTTGGTGGTGTGTAGATAAGGTAAGGCTTCTTCTATATCATTTTCTTTTTATATCGTGTGATTGGTATAAACTTTTCTAGTTCCTTTTTCATTTATCTAAGTTAAGTTTAATAATGTCAGGAGATCTCACACCCGTGTTGTGCTCCTCTTGCTCAATGTGGGTTCTCAGGGACAGGGCTGATGTCCCAGACTCCTTCACGTGCAGGAAGTGTGTCCAGCTGCAGCTCTTGTTAGACCACATGATGGCTCTGGAGCTGCGGATGGACTCACTTTGGAGCATACGCGATGTTGAGGGGGTCGTGGATAGCACGTTTAGCAAGTTGGTCACACCGCAGATTAGGATTGCTGAGGGAGAAAGGGAAGGTTCATGGCACCGTGGCTGGCTCTGCTGTACAGAAGGGCGGGAAAAAGAGTGGAAGGGCGATAGTCATTGGGGATTCAATTGTAAGGGGAGTACATAGGCGGTTCTGTGGTCACAAACGGGACTCCCGAATGGTATGTTGCCTCCCAGGTGCACGGGTCAGGGATGTCTCTGATCGGCTGCAGGACATTCTGAAGGGGGAGGGTGAACAGCCAGCTGTCATGGTGCATATAGGCATGAACAATATAGGCAGAAAACAGGATGAGGTCCTACAGGCAGAATTTAGGGAGTTAAGAGCCAAGTTAAAAAGTAGGACCTCGAAGGTAGTAATCTCAGGATTGCTACCAGTGCCACGTGCTAGTCAGTGCAGAAATGAAAGAATAGCTAGGATGAATGTGTGACTTCAGAGATAGTGCAGGAGGGAGGGGTTCAGATTTTTGGGACATTGGAACCGGTTCTGGGGAAGGTGGGACTATTACAAATTGGACGGTCTACACCTGAGCCGGACTGGAACCAATGTCCTTGGCGGTGCTTTTGCTAATGCTGTGGGGAAGGGTTTAAACTAATGTGGTAGGGGGGTGGGAACCAAATATTGGACAGAAAAGAGGTGGAAACGAAAGCCTGTAGGGAACTAGATAATGGAGTCAGTGTGACTAAAGGGAAAAGTAGTCGGGGAGCAGATGATGAACACAAAGGGACAGGTGGTCTGAGGTGCATTTGTTTTAATGCGAGAAGTGTAGTAGACAAGGCAGATGAGCTTAGGGCTTGGATTGGTACCTGGGAGTATGATGTTATTGCTATTACTGAGACTTGGTTGAGGGAAGGGCATAAGAAAGTGTGGAGCCGGATGAACACAGCAGGCCAAGCAGCATCTCAGGAGCACAAAAGCTGACGTTTCGGGCCTAGACCCTTCATCAGAAAAGGGGGATGGGGAGAGGGTTCTGAAATAAATAGGGAGAGAGGGGGAGGCGGATAGAAGGTGGACAGAGGAAAAGATAGGTGGAGGAGAGAGTATAGGTGGGGAGGGGATAGGTCAGTCCGGGCAGGACTGACAGGTCAAGGGGGCGGGATGAGGTCAGTAGGTAGGAAATGGAGGTGTGGCTTGAGGTGGGAGGAGGGGATAGGTGAGAGGAAGACCAGGTTAGGGAGGCGGGGACGAGATGGGATGGTTTTGGGATGCAGTGGGGGAAGGGGAGATTTTGAAGCTTGTGAAATTCACATTGGTACCATTGGGCTGCAGGGTTCCCAAGCAGAATATGAGTTGCTGTTCCTGCAACCTTCAGATGGCATCGTTGTGGCACTGCAAGAGGCCCAGGATGGACATGTCGTCTAAGGAATGGGAAGGGGAGTTGAAGTGGTTCGCGACTGGGAGGTGCAGTTGTCTATTGCGAACCGAGCGTAGGTGTTCTGCCAAGTGATCCCCAAGCCTCCGCTTGGTTTCCCCAATGTAGAGGAGGCCACATTGGAAGGGCAATCAGTCTAAGAATAGACAAGTTATACTGCAACTCTAGAGAATTTCAGTTAGGCTACACTTGGAATATTTCATACAGTTGTGGTCACCAAACAAACACATCCATAGAGAGACAGTAGGAACTGCTGATGCTGGAGTCTCAGATAACAAGGTGTAGAGCTGGATGAACGCAGCAGGCCAAGCAGCATCAGAGGAGGAGGAAAGCTGACGTTGCGGGTCTGGACCCTTCTTCAAAAATTAAAATGCTATTTTAAACAAGCCCATGGGATCTCTCCTGCCTGACCTTGTGCAGCTTAGACCTTATGAGACCCAGGCAATGCTTTAACTAGGAAACATTGGGAGGCCAAAGGAGCTCCCTGATTGCCTCTGTATTCCTTGGTGCTTTTGCGAAACCCCAAGCTGTCAAAGATGTGCCCTCAGTACTTAATTGAGTCCCGAAGGAAGTCACACATAGAACAGTACAGTGCAGTACAGACCCTTCGGCCCATGATGTTGTGCTGAACTTTTATCCTAAACCCCCCTACCTTATACTATCATCCATAGGCCAATATAAAAGCCGCTCATGTGCCCCTAATGAGACTGACTCCACTACCCTCTCCGGCAATGCGTTCCACACCCCGACCATTCTCTGAGTGAAGAACCTACCTCTGATGTCTTCCCAATATCTACCTCCACTCACTTTAAAACTGTGTCCCTCATAATAGCTATCTCCACCCGAGGGAAAAGTCTCTGGCTGTCCATCCTATCTATGCCTCTGATTATTTTGTTCACCTCTATCAAGTCAAGTCACCTTTGTCTATTTCTAAGCTGTGAGCTTTCAGCCATTTGATGATCTCCTCCAGGTTCCTCAACTGCTGTTCCTCTCAGAGGCTGTCAATGAAGACATCATCAAGGTAGCATTGTACCCCTTTTATTCCTCTGAGGATCTGGTCTGTAGACAAGCCCCAGTAACTCAATAGAGTCACCAGTGACTGGGATTCAGTTCTTGCCACCTTTCAGCAATTGCGGTATCTCAATAATGAAACTGAAGGAACACAATTTGACAATTTTGCATTCGAGAACATGAAAACAAACAGGAGAACTCAGGAAGCAGTGGGGCATGATGGTCAGTGGGTTCCAGCCAGTAGAGATGTATCACCTACTATCCCACTACCATCCACATCCAGAGGATCATTAGCTGCCCTTTCCACCACCTCCAGCAAGATGTCACGACTGGATGCATATACCCTTTCGTTCAGGACTGATGAAGGGTCCCAACCTGAAACAATGATTTTCCTGCTCCTCTGATGCTGCCTGACCTGATGTGTTCCTCCAGCTCCACACAGTATTAACTCTGACTGCAGCATCGGCAGTTCTTGCTAGGTCCTTGACTTCAAATTGTCTGCCAATTCAGGACACCACTGTTCCCTGGCCAACATTCTCTGAATCAGAGATAATAAAATGTGAGGCTGGATGAACACAGCAGGCCAAGCAGCATCTCAGGAGCACCTGAGATGCTGCTTGGCCTGCTGTGTTCATCCAGCCTCACATTTTATTATCTTGGAATTCTCCAGCATCTGCAGTTCCCATTATTTCTCATTCTCTGAATCAGGCTTGCTGCAGTGCTCCAGCGAAGCTCAGCACAAGCTGGAAGAACAGCACCTCATTTTTGGCTGGGGACCTTACAGTTTTCTGGTCTCATTATCACGTTCAAAAACTCTACGGCTTGAGCTCTCCCACATCCTTAACACAATCTTTACAATATGTCCGTGACACCAACCACGCCCTCCACCTCCTCCAGAACGTCCAATTCCCCGGTCCCCAACACCTCATTTTTACTATGGGCGTCCATTCCCTATACACCTGCATTCCCCATGCAGATCGCCTCAAGGCCCTCCGCTTCTTCCTGTCCCACAGACCTGACCAGTCACCCTGCACTGACGCCCTCATCCACTTTGCCAAACTCGTCCCCACCCTCAACAACTTCTCTCTCAATTCCTCCCACTTCCTACAGACAAAGGGGGTGGCCATGGGCACCCACATGGGCCCACGCTATGCCTGCCTCTTTGTAGGTTACGTGGAACAATCCCTCTTCCGTACCTACACTGGACCTAACCCCACCTCTTCCTCCGTTACACTGATGACTGTATCGGCAAGACCTTAGAACATAGAACAACGTAGCGCAGAACAGGCCCTTCAGCCCTCAATGTTGCGCCAACCTGTGAACTAATCTAAGCCCCTCCCCCTACACTATCCCATCATTATCCATATGTTTATCCAAGGACTGTTTAAATGCCCTTAATGTGGCTGAACTAACTGCATTGGCAGGCAGGGCGTTCCACACCCTTACCACTCTCTGAGTAAAGAACCTGCCTCTGACATCTGTCTTAAATCTATCACCCCTCAATTTGTAGCTGTGCCCCCTTGTACAAGCTGAAGTCATCATCCTCGGAAAAAGACTCTCACTGTCCACCCTATCTAATCCTCTGATCATCTTGTATGTCTCTATTAAATTCCCTCTTAGCCTTCTTCTCTCCAATGAAAACAGACCGAAGTCCCTCAGCCTTTCTTCATAAGGTGTGCGCTCCAGACCAGGCAACATCCTGGTAAATCTCCTCTGCATCTTTTTCAATGCTTCCACATCCTTCCTATAAGGCTCACACGAGGAGCTCGAACAATTCATCCACTTCACCAACACCTTCCACCCCAACCTTAAGTTCACCTGAACTATCTCTAACACCTCCCTCACCTTCCTGGACCTCTCTGTCTCCATCTTGGGCAACCACCTAGAAACCGATATCCATTTCAAGCCCACTGATGCCCGCAGATACCTAGTATATACCTGCTTTCACCCACCTTCCTGCAAAAATTCCATCCCCTTTTCCTAATTCCTTCGCCTCCGCCGCATATGCTACCAGGATGAGGCATTCCACTCCTGTACATCTCAGATGTCCTTGTTTTTCAAGGACCGCAACCTCTCCCCACCCACAGTGGTTGAGAACGCCCTCAACCATGTCTCCCACATTTCCCGCAACTCATCCCTCACACCACGTCCCCGCAATAACAACCAAAAGAGGATCCCCCTCGTCCTCACATGCCACCCCACCAACCAGATCCAACACATCATCCTCCGACACTTCCGCCATCTGCAATCTGACCCCACACCAAAGTCATTTTTCCCTCCCTACCCTTGTCTGCTTTCCGGAGGGAACACTCTCTCCATGACTCCCTTGTCTGCTCCACTGTCCCCTCCAGCACCACCAACCCGGCACCTTCCCCTGCAACAGCAGGAAGTGCTACACTTGCCCCCACACCTCCTCCCTCACCCCTATCCCAGGCCCCAGAAAGACTTTCCACATTAAGCAGAGTTTCACCTGCACATCTGACAATGTGGTATACTGCATCCACTGTACCCGGTGTGGCCTCCTCTACATCGGGGAAACCAAGCGGAGGCTTGGGGACCGCTTTGCAGAACACCTCCGCTCAGTTCGCAACAAACAATTGCACCTCCCAGTTGAGAACCATTTCCACTCCCCCTCCCATTCTCTAGATGACATGTCCATCCTGGGCCTCCTGCAGTGCCACAATGATGCCACCCGAAGGTTGCAGGAACAGCAACTCATGTGCGAACTCCACACAGACATGCGCATGAAGTTGGAATCAACCCAGATGCCCAGTGATGTGAGGTAGCAGTACTGACCACTGAGCCAGCATACTGCCCGAGGTCTGGCAGAATCAGAGTTCATGTTTCTGACCTGCTGACTCTCCCTCAGAACTGATAGTAGTTAGGAAAATGTCAGTGTGGATAGAGCCCAAAGACAGCGAAGAGCAGTTGGACAGAAAAGGAATCAAGAAGGGCCTGGGTTCTGAGAAAGGGTCACCAGACCCGAAACGTTAACTCTGTTTTCTCCTCCACGGACCCGCTGAGCTTTTCCAGCAACTTTGTTTTTGATCAATAAAGACCTGGTTAGGAGGGTTATAGTGACGAATAGTGGCAAACTACCGATTGTTAGCCACTAACAGTTCCCAGTAACCGCTATTCAACCTCTCAGCCGGCTCATTATCGACTCCTTTTCAGTCCGACAGCTCTTAGCTCTTTTTGGTCTCGATCCACAATTATTATTTACGCCCTACCCCGAACCCTACCCTATCTTTTGCATATCAATGGATATTTTCCCAACGACTATCTTTTTGAGGAAGGGTCACGAAACTTGAAACATTAATTCTGAATTCTGATTTCTCTTCACAGACGCTGCCAGACCTGCTGAGCTTCTCCAACAAATTCTGTTTTGGCTTCCGATTTACAGCATCCGAAGTTCTTTTGGTTTTTATCAAACCTTCTCATTACCCATTCTCAGTATGGAACAGTTTCCAGCATTAATGCTTCAATAGTTAACTCAAAATAAACTTGAAGAAGGGTCCAGACCCAGAATGTCAGCTTTCCTGCTCCTCTGATGCTGCTTGGCCTGTTGTGTTCATCCAGCTCCACACCTTGTTATCTCAGAAGCTTGAAAGACCCCAGTACTGGAATAGCTCATTTTTGCTGGTCGATGTCACAAATGAGAACCAGAAAACAAGTCACTCTGTTCAAAGATGTACATCACCTCTTTACTGCCTTCATCAGACAGGAGGGTTGTGGACAGGCACAGGTTCGACCATCATCGTGCAGCATTCCGAGATTGTGTCCCATTGAATGGGCCACAGTCGCAACAATACGGGATAAATCATCACTGTTTGCCTGGAAAGGAGGAGGAGTAAGGTCAGAGAGCACAGTGCGATCTCATTCTCAAACAGCAACAAGGACAACATGGAACCACATAGAACACCGGGCTGCAGCCTGGGTTAATAGCCCCGGCACTCCCACACACCACTCCCAACACCCACAGACCACCCCCAACACCCACAGACCACTCCCAACACCCACAGACCACCCCCAACACCCACAGACCACCCCCGACACCCACACACCACCCCCAACACCCACACACCACCCCCAACACCCACACACCACCCCCAACACCCACACACCACTCCCAACACCCACAGACCACCCCCGACACCCACACACCACTCCCAACACCCACACACCACTCCCAACACCCACAGACCACCCCCGACACCCACACACCACCCCCAACACCCACACACCACCCCCAACACCCACACACCACCCCCAACACCCACACACCACTCCCAACACCCACAGACCACCCCCAACACCCACACACCACCCCCAACACCCACAGACCACCCCCGACACCCACACACCACCCCCGACACCCACACACCACCCCCGACACCCACACACCACTCCCAACACCCACACACCACCCCCAACACCCACACACCAACCCCAACACCCACACACCACCCCCGACACCCACACACCACCCCCGACACCCACACACCACCCCCAAAACCCACACACCACCCCCGACACCCCACACACCACTCCCAACACCCACAGACCACCCCCAACACCCACACACCACTCCCAACACCCACAGACCACCCCCGACACCCACACACCACCCCCAACACCCACAGACCACCCCCAACACCCACACACCACCCCCAACACCCACACACCACCCCCAACACCCACACACCACCCCCAACACCCACACACCACCCCCAACACCCACACACCACCCCCAACACCCACAGACCACCCCCAACACCCACACACCACTCCCAACACCCACAGACCACCCCCAACACCCACACACCACCCCCAACACCCACAGACCACCCCCAACACCCACACACCACTCCCAACACCCACACACCACTCCCAACACCCTACACCACCCCCAACACCCACACACCAACCCCAACACCCACACACCACCCCCAACACCCACACACCACCCCCGACACACACACACCACCCCCAACACCCACAGACCACCCCCAACACCCACAGACCACCCCCGACAACCACACACCACCCCCGACACCCACACACCAACCCCGACACCCACACACCACCCCCAACACCCACACACCACCCCCAACACCCACAGACCACCCCCAACACCCACACACCACCCCCAACACCCACAGACCACCCCCAACACCCACACACCACCCCCAACACCCACACACCACTCCCAACACCCACACACCACCCCCAACACCCACACACCACCCCCAACACCCACACACCAACCCCAACACCCACACACCACCCCCAACACCCACAGACCACCCCCGACACACACACACCACCCCCAACACCCACACACCACCCCCAACACCCACACACCACCCCCAACACCCACACACCACCCCCGACACACACACACCACTCACAACACCCACACACCACCCCCAACACCCACACACCACCCCCAACACCCACACACCACCCCCGACACACACACACCACTCACAACACCCACACACCACCCCCAACACCCACACACCACCCCCAACACCCACACACCACTCCCAACACCCACACACCACCCCCAACACCCACACACCACTCCCAACACCCACACACCACCCCCAACACCCACACACCACCCCCAACACCCACACACCACTCCCAACACCCACACACCACCCCCAACACCCACAGACCACCCCCAACACCCACACACCACGCCAACACCCACACACCACTCCCAACACCCACACACCACCCCCAACACCCACACACCACCCCCAACACCCACACACCAACCCCAACACCCACACACCACCCCCAACACCCACAGACCACCCCCGACACACACACACCACCCCCAACACCCACACACCACTCCCAACACCCACACACCACCCCCAACACCCACACACCACCCCCAACACCCACACACCACTCCCAACACCCACACACCACCCCCAACACCCACAGACCACCCCCAACACCCACACACCACCCCCAACACCCACACACCAACCCCAACACCCACACACCACCCCCAACACCCACAGACCACCCCCAACACCCACACACCACTCCCAACACCCACAGACCACCCCCAACACCCACACACCACCCCCAACACCCACACACCACCCCCAACACCCACAGACCACCCCCGACACCCACACACCACCCCCGACACCCACACACCACCCCCGACACCCACACACCACCCCCGACACCCACAGACCACCCCCGACACCCACACACCACCCCCAACACCCACAGACCACCCCCGACACCCACACACCACCCCCAACACCCACACACCACCCCCAACACCCACAGACCACCCCCAACACCCACACACCACCCCCAACACCCACAGACCACCCTCGACACCCACACACCACCCCCAACACCCACACACCACCCCCAACACACACACACCACCCCCAACACCCACACACCACCCCCAACACACACACACCACCCCAAACACCCAAACACCACCCCCAACACCCACAGACCACCCACAACACCCACACACCACCCGCAACACCCACACACCACCCCGACACCCACACACCACCCCCAACACCCACAGACCACCCCCGACACACACACACCACCCCCGACACCCACACACCACTCCCAACACCCACACACCACCCTCAACACCCACACACCCCCCCCAACACCCACACACCACTCCCAACACCCACACACCACCCCCAACACCCACACACCACCCCCAACACCCACACACCACTCCCAACACCCACACACCACCCCCAACACCCACACACCACCCCCAACACCCACACACCACTCCCAACACCCACACACCACCCCCAACACCCACAGACCACCCCCAACACCCACACACCACCCCCAACACCCACACACCACTCCCAACACCCACACATATCCCCCAACACCAACACACCACCCCCAACACCCACACACCAACCCCAACACCCACACACCACCCCCAACACCCACAGACCACCCCCGACACACACACACCACCCCCAACACCCACACACCACCCCCGACACCCACACACCACCCCCGACACCCACACACCAACCCCAACACCCACACACCACCCCCAACACCCACACACCACCCCCGACACCCACAGACCACCCCCAACACCCACACACCACCCCCAACACCCACAGACCACCCCCGACACCCACACACCACCCCCAACACCCACACACCACCCCCAACACCCACAGACCACCCCCAACACCCACACACCACCCCCAACACCCACAGACCACCCTCAACACCCACACACCACCCCCAACACCCACACACCACCCCCAACACACACACACCACCCCCAACACCCACACACCACCCCCAACACCCACAGACCACCCCCGACACCCACACACCACCCCCAACACCCACACACCACCCCCAACACCCACACACCACCCCCGACACCCACACACCACCCCCGACACCCACAGACCACCCCCAACACCCACACACCACCCCCAACACCGACAGACCACCCCCGACACCCACACACCACCCCCAACACCCACAGACCACCCCCAACACCCACACACCACCCCCGACACCCACAGACCACCCCCAACACCCACACACCACTCCCAACACCCACACACCACTCCCAACACCCTACACCACCCCCAACACCCACACACCAACCCCAACACCCACACACCACCCCCAACACCCACACACCACCCCCGACACACACACACCACCCCCAACACCCACAGACCACCCCCAACACCCACAGACCACCCCCGACACCCACACACCACCCCCGACACCCACACACCAACCCCAACACCCACACACCACCCCCAACACCCACACACCACCCCCAACACCCACAGACCACCCCCAACACCCACACACCACCCCCAACACCCACAGACCACCCCCAACACCCACACACCACCCCCAACACCCACACACCACTCCCAACACCCACACACCACCCCCAACACCCACACACCAACCCCAACACCCACACACCACCCCCAACACCCACAGACCACCCCCGACACACACACACCACCCCCAACACACACACACCACTCACAACACCCACACACCACCCCCAACACCCACACACCACCCCCAACACCCACACACCACTCCCAACACCCACACACCACCCCCAACACCCACACAACACCCCCAACACCCACACACCACTCCCAACACCCACACACCACCCCCAACACCCACACACCACCCCCAACACCCACACACCACTCCCAACACCCACACACCACCCCCAACACCCACAGACCACCCCCAACACCCACACACCACGCCAACACCCACACACCACTCCCAACACCCACACACCACCCCCAACACCCACACACCACCCCCAACACCCACACACCAACCCCAACACCCACACACCACCCCCAACACCCACAGACCACCCCCGACACACACACACCACCCCCAACACCCACAGACCACCCCCAACACCCACACACCACCCCCAACACCCACACACCACTCCCAACACCCACACACCACCCCCAACACCCACACACCACCCCCAACACCCACACACCAACCCCAACACCCACACACCACCCCCAACACCCACACACCACCCCCAACACCCACAGACCACCCCCAACACCCACACACCACTCCCAACACCCACAGACCACCCCCAACACCCACACACCACCCCCAAAACCCACACACCACCCCCAACACCCACAGACCACCCCCGACACCCACACACCACCCCCGAGACCCACACACCACCCCCAACACCCACACACCACCCCCGACACCCACACACCACCCCCGACACCCACACACCACCCCCGACACCCACAGACCACCCCCAACACCCACACACCACCCCCAACACCCACAGACCACCCCCAACACCCACACACCACCCCCAACACCCACAGACCACCCCCAACACCCACACACCACTCCCAACACCCACACACCACTCCCAACACCCTACACCACCCCCAACACCCACACACCAACCCCAACACCCACACACCACCCCCAACACCCACACACCACCCCCGACACACACACACCACCCCCAACACCCACAGACCACCCCCAACACCCACAGACCACCCCCGACACCCACACACCACCCCCGACACCCACACACCAACCCCAACACCCACACACCACCCCCAACACCCACACACCACCCCCAACACCCACAGACCACCCCCAACACCCACACACCACCCCCAACACCCACAGACCACCCCCAACACCCACACACCACCCCCAACACCCACACACCACTCCCAACACCCACACACCACCCCCAACACCCACACACCACCCCCAACACCCACACACCAACCCCAACACCCACACACCACCCCCAACACCCACAGACCACCCCCGACACACACACACCACCCCCAACACACACACACCACTCACAACACCCACACACCACCCCCGACACCCACACACCACCCCCAACACCCACACACCACTCCCAACACCCACACACCACCCCCAACACCCACACACCACCCCCAACACCCACACACCACTCCCAACACCCACACACCACCCCCAAAACCCACACACCACCCCCAACACCCACACACCACTCCCAACACCCACACACCACCCCCAACACCCACAGACCACCCCCAACACCCACACACCACGCCAACACCCACACACCACTCCCAACACCCACACACCACCCCCAACACCCACACACCACCCCCAACACCCACACACCAACCCCAACACCCACACACCACCCCCAACACCCACAGACCACCCCCGACACACACACACCACCCCCAACACCCACAGACCACCCCCAACACCCACACACCACCCCCAACACCCACACACCACTCCCAACACCCACACACCACCCCCAACACCCACACACCACCCCCAACACCCACACACCAACCCCAACACCCACACACCACCCCCAACACCCACACACCACCCCCAACACCCACAGACCACCCCCAACACCCACACACCACTCCCAACACCCACAGACCACCCCCAACACCCACACACCACCCCCAACACCCACACACCACCCCCAACACCCACAGACCACCCCCGACACCCACACACCACCCCCGAGACCCACACACCACCCCCAACACCCACACACCACCCCCGACACCCACACACCACCCCCGACACCCACACACCACCCCCAAAACCCACAGACCACCCTCAACACCCACACACCACCCCCAACACCCACACACCACCCCCAACACACACACACCACCCCCAACACCCACACACCACCCCCAACACACACACACCACCCCCAACACCCAAACACCACCCCCAACACCCACAGACCACCCACAACACCCACACACCACCCCCAACACCTACACACCACCCCGACACCCACACACCACCCCCAACACCCACAGACCACCCCCGACACACACACACCACCCCCGACACCCACACACCACTCCCAACACCCACACACCACCCCCAACACCCACACACCACCCCCAACACCCACACACCAACCCAAACACCCACACACCACCCCCAACACCCACAGACCACCCCCGACACACACACACCACCCCCAACACCCACACACCACTCCCAACACCCACACACCACCCCCAACACCCACAGACCACCCCCAACACCCACACACCACCCCCAACACCCACACACCACCCCCAACACCCACACACCACTCCCAACACCCACACACCACCCCCAACACCCACACACCACCCCCAACACCCACACACCACTCCCAACACCCACACACCACCCCCAACACCCACAGACCACCCCCAACACCCACACACCACCCCCAACACCCACACACCACTCCCAACACCCACACATATCCCCCAACACCAACACACCACCCCCAACACCCACACACCAACCCCAACACCCACACACCACCCCCAACACCCACAGACCACCCCCGACACACACACACCACCCCCAACACCCACACACCACCCCCGACACCCACACACCACCCCCGACACCCACACACCAACCCCAACACCCACACACCACCCCCAACACCCACACACCACCCCCGACACCCACAGACCACCCCCAACACCCACACACCACCCCCAACACCCACAGACCACCCCCGACACCCACACACCACCCCCAACACCCACACACCACCCCCAACACCCACAGACCACCCCCAACACCCACACATCACCCCCAACACCCACAGACCACCCTCAACACCCACACACCACCCCCAACACCCACACACCACCCCCAACACACACACACCACCCCAAACACCCACACACCACCCCCAACACCCACAGACCACCCCCGACACCCACACACCACCCCCGACACCCACACACCACCCCCGACACCCACAGACCACCCCCAACACCCACACACCACCCCCAACACCGACAGACCACCCCCGACACCCACACACCACCCCCAACACACACACACCACCCCCAACTCCCACAGACCACCCTCAACACCCACACACCACCCCCAACACCCACACACCACCCCCAACACACACACACCACCCCCAACACCCACACACCACCCCCAACACACACACACCACCCCCAACACCCACACACCACCCCCAACACCGACAGACCACCCCCGACACCCAAACACCACCCCCAACACCCACACACCACCCACAACACCCACACACCACCCCCAACACCCACACACCACCCCCAACACCCACAGACCACCCCCAACACCCACACACCACCCCCGACACCCACACACCACCCCCAACACCCACACACCACTCCCAACACCCACACACCACCCCCAACACCCACACACCACCCCCAACACCCACAGACCACCCCCAACACCCACACACCACTCCCAACACCCACAGACCACCCCCAACACCCACACACCACCCCCAACACCCACAGACCACCCCCAACACCCACACACCACTCCCAACACCCACACACCACTCCCAACACCCTACACCACCCCCAACACCCACACACCAACCCCAACACCCACACACCACCCCCAACACCCACACACCACCCCCGACACACACACACCACCCCCAACACCCACAGACCACCCCCAACACCCACAGACCACCCCCGACACCCACACACCACCCCCGACACCCACACACCAACCCCAACACCCACACACCACCCCCAACACCCACACACCACCCCCAACACCCACAGACCACCCCCAACACCCACACACCACCCCCAACACCCACAGACCACCCCCAACACCCACACACCACCCCCAACACCCACACACCACTCCCAACACCCACACACCACCCCCAACACCCACACACCACCCCCAACACCCACACACCAACCCCAACACCCACACACCACCCCCAACACCCACAGACCACCCCCGACACACACACACCACCCCCAACACACACACACCACTCACAACACCCACACACCACCCCCAACACCCACACACCACCCCCAACACCCACACACCACTCCCAACACCCACACACCACCCCCAACACCCACACACCACCCCCAACACCCACACACCACTCCCAACACCCACACACCACCCCCAACACCCACACACCACCCCCAACACCCACACACCACTCCCAACACCCACACACCACCCCCAACACCCACAGACCACCCCCAACACCCACACACCACGCCAACACCCACACACCACTCCCAACACCCACACACCACCCCCAACACCCACACACCACCCCCAACACCCACACACCAACCCCAACACCCACACACCACCCCCAACACCCACAGACCACCCCCGACACACACACACCACCCCCAACACCCACACACCACTCCCAACACCCACACACCACCCCCAACACCCACACACCACCCCCAACACCCACACACCACTCCCAACACCCACACACCACCCCCAACACCCACAGACCACCCCCAACACCCACACACCACCCCCAACACCCACACACCACTCCCAACACCCACACACCACCCCCAACACCCACACACCACCCCCAACAACCACACACCAACCCCAACACCCACACACCACCCCCAACACCCACACACCACCCCCAACACCCACAGACCACCCCCAACACCCACACACCACTCCCAACACCCACAGACCACCCCCAACACACACACACCACCCCCAACACCCACACACCACCCCCAACACCCACAGACCACCCCCGACACCCACACACCACCCCCGAGACCCACACACCACCCCCAACACCCACACACCACCCCCGACACCCACACACCACCCCCGACACCCACACACCACCCCCGACACCCACAGACCACCCCCAACACCCACACACCACCCCCAACACCCACAGACCACCCCCGACACCCACACACCACCCCCAACACCCACACACCACCCCCAACACCCACAGACCACCCCCAACACCCACACACCACCCCCAACACCCACAGACCACCCTCAACACCCACACACCACCCCCAACACCCACACACCACCCCCAACACACACACACCACCCCCAACACCCACACACCACCCCCAACACACACACACCACCCCCAACACCCAAACACCACCCCCAACACCCACAGACCACCCACAACACCCACACACCACCCCCAACACCCACACACCACCCCGACACCCACACACCACCCCCAACACCCACAGACCACCCCCGACACACACACACCACCCCCGACACCCACACACCACTCCCAACACCCACACACCACCCCCAACACCCACACACCACTCCCAACACCCACACACCACCCCCAACACCCACACACCACCCCCAACACCCACACACCACTCCCAACACCCACACACCACCCCCAACACCCACACACCACCCCCAACACCCACACACCACTCCCAACACCCACACACCACCCCCAACACCCACAGACCACCCCCAACACCCACACACCACCCCCAACACCCACACACCACTCCCAACACCCACACATATCCCCCAACACCAACACACCACCCCCAACACCCACACACCAACCCAAACACCCACACACCACCCCCAACACCCACAGACCACCCCCGACACACACACACCACCCCCAACACCCACACACCACTCCCAACACCCACACACCACCCCCAACACCCACACACCACCCCCAACACCCACACACCACCCCCAACACCCACAGACCACCCCCAACACCCACACACCACCCCCAACACCCACACACCACTCCCAACACCCACACACCACCCCCAACACCCACACACCACCCCCGACACCCACAGACCACCCCCGACACCCACACACCACCCCCAACACCCACACACCACCCCCAACACCCACAGACCACCCCCGACACCCACACACCACCCCCAACACCCACAGACCACCCTCAACACCCACACACCACCCCCAACACCCACACACCACCCCCAACACACACACACCACCCCCAACACCCACACACCACCCCCAACACACACAGACCACCCCCAACACCCACACACCACCCCCAACACCCACACACCACCCCCAACACCCACAGACCACCCCCAACACCCACAGACCACCCCCGACACCCACACACCACCCCCGACACCCACACACCACCCCCAACACCCACACACCACCCCCGACACCCACACAACACCCCCGACACCCACACACCACCCCCGACACCCACACACCAACCCCAACACCCACACACCACCCCCAACACCCACAGACCACCCCCGACACACACACACCACCCCCGACACCCACACACCACTCCCAACACCCACACACCACCCCCAACACCCACACACCACCCCCAACACCCACACACCACTCCCAACACCCACACACCACCCCCAACACCCACAGACCACCCCCAACACCCACACACCACCCCCAACACCCACACACCACTCCCAACACCCACACACCACCCCCAACACCCACACACCAACCCCAACACCCACACACCACCCCCAACACCCACAGACCACCCCCGACACACACACACCACCCCCAACACACACACACCACTCACAACACCCACACACCACCCCCAACACCCACACACCACCCCCAACACCCACAGACCACCCCCGACACACACACACCACCCCCAACACCCACACACCACTCCCAACACCCACACACCACCCCAAACACCCACACACCACCCCCAACACCCACACACCACTCCCAACACCCACACACCACCCCCAACACCCACAGACCACCCCCAACACCCACACACCACTCCCAACACCCACACACCACCCCCAACACCCACACACCACCCCCAACACCCACACACCAACCCCAACACCCACACACCACCCCCAACACCCACACACCACCCCCAACACCCACACACCACCCCCAACACACACACCACTCCCAACACCCACAGACCACCCCCAACACCCACACACCACCCCCAACACCCACACACCACCCCCAACACCCACAGACCACCCCCGACACCCACACACCACCCCCGACACCCACACACCACCCCCGACACCCACAGACCACCCCCAACACCCACACACCACCCCCAACACCCACAGACCACCCCCGACACCCACACACCACCCCCAACACCCACACACCACCCCCAACACCCACAGACCACCCCCAACACCCACACACCACCCCCAACACCCACAGACCACCCTCAACACCCACACACCACCCCCAACACCCACACACCACCCCCAACACACACACACCACCCCCAACACCCACACACCACCCCCAACACACACACACCACCCCCAACACCCAAACACCACCCCCAACACCCACAGACCACCCACAACACCCACACACCACCCCCAACACCCACACACCACCCCGACACCCACACACCACCCCCATCACCCACAGACCACCCCCGACACCCACAGACCACCCCCGACACCCACAGACCACCCCCAACACCCACACACCACTCCCAACACACACACACCACCCCCAACACCCACACACCACCCCCAACACCCACACACCACCCCCAACACCCAAACACCACCCCCAACACCCACACACCACCCCCAAAACCCACACACCACCCCCGACACCCACACACCAACCCAACACCCACAGACCACCCCCGACACCCACAGACCACCCCCGACACCCACACACCACTCCCAACACACACACACCACCCCCAACACCCACACACCACCCCCAACACACACAAACCACCCCCAACACCCACAGACCACCCCCAACACCCACACACCACCCCCAACACCCACACACCACCCCCAACACCCACAGACCACCCCCAACACCCACACACCACCCCCAACACCCACAGACCACCCCCAACACCCACAGACCACCCCCGACACCCACACACCACCCCCAACACCCACACACCACCCGCAACACCCACAGACCACCCCCAACACCCACAGACCACCCCCGACACCCACACACCACCCCCAACACCTACACACCAACCCAACACCCACACACCACCCCCAACACACACACACCACCCCCAACACCCACACACGACCCCCAACACCCACACACCACCCCCGACACCCTACACCACCCCCGACACCCACACACCACCCCCAACACCCACAGACCACCCCCGACACCCACAGACCACCCCCGACACCCACACACCACCCCCGACACCCACACACCACCCCCGACACCCACACACCACCCCCGACACCCACAGACCACCCCCGACACCCACACACCACCCCCAACACCCACAGACCACCCCCGACACCCACACACCACCCCCGACACCCACACACCACCCCCAACACACACACACCACCCCCAACACACACACACCACCCCCAACACCCACAGACCACCCCCGACACCCACACACCACCCCCGACACCCACACACCACCCCCAACACACACACACCACCCCCAACACCCACAGACCACCTCCAACACCCACACACCACCCCCAACACCCACACACCATCCCCAACACACACACACCACCCCCAACACACACACACCACCCCCAACACCCACACACCATCCCCAACACCCACACACCATCCCCAACACCCACAGACCATCCCCAACACCCACAGACCATCCCCAACACCCACACACCACCCCCAAAACCCACAGACCACCCCCAACACCCACACACCACCCCCAACACCCACACACCACCCACAACACACACACACCACCCCCAACACCCACACACCAACCCCAACACCCACACACCATCCCCAACACACATACACCACCCCCAACACCCACACACCACCTCCAACACCCACACACCACCCCCAACACCCACACACCATCCCCAACACACACACACCACCCCCAACACACACACACCACCCCCAACACCCACACACCATCCCCAACACCCACAGACCACCCCCAACAGACACACACCACCCCCAACACCCACACACCACCCCCAACACCCACACACCATCCCCAACACCCACACACCATCCCCAACACCCACACACCACCCCCAAAACCCACAGACCACCCCCAACACCCACACACCACCCCCAACACCCACACACCACCCCCAACACCCACAGACCAACCCCAACACCCACACACCACCCCCAACACCCACACACCACCCCCAACACCCACAGACCACCCCCAACACCCACAGACCACCCTCAACACCCACACACCACCCCCAACACCCACAGACCACCCCCAACACACACACACCACCCCCAACACCCACACACCACCCCCAACACCCACAGACCAACCCCAACACCCACACACCATCCCCAACACCCACATACCACCCCCACCACCCACACACCACCCCCAACACCCACACACCACCCCCAACACACACACACCACCCCCAACACCCACAGACCACCTCCAACACCCACACACCACCCCCAACACCCACACACCATCCCCAACACACACACACCACCCCCAACACACACACACCACCCCCAACACCCACACACCATCCCCAACACCCACACACCACCCCCAACACCCACAGACCATCCCCAACACCCACACACCATCCCCAACACCCACACACCACCCCCAAAACCCACAGACCACCCCCAACACCCACACACCACCCCCAACACCCACACACCATCCCCAACACACACACACCACCCCCAACACCCACACACCAACCCCAACACCCACACACCATCCCCAACACACATACACCACCCCCAACACCCACACACCACCTCCAACACCCACCCACCACCCCCAACACCCACACACCATCCCCAACACACACACACCACCCCCAACACACACACACCACCCCCAACACCCACACACCATCCCCAACACCCACAGACCACCCCCAACAGACACACACCAACCCCAACACCCACACACCACCCCCAACACCCACACACCATCCCCAACACCCACACACCATCCCCAACACCCACACACCACCCCCAAAACCCACAGACCACCCCCAACACCCACACACCACCCCCAACACCCACACACCACCCCCAACACCCACAGACCAACCCCAACACCCACACACCACCCCCAACACCCACACACCACCCCCAACACCCACAGACCACCCCCAACACCCACAGACCACCCTCAACACCCACACACCACCCCCAACACCCACAGACCACCCCCAACACACACACACCACCCCCAACACCCACACACCACCCCCAACACCCACAGACCAACCCCAACACCCACACACCATCCCCAACACCCACACACCACCCCCAACACCCACAGACCACCCCCAACACCCACAAACCACCCCCAACACCCACAGACCCCCCCCAACACCCACACACCACCCCCAACACCCACACACCACCCCCAACACCCACAGACCATCCCCAACACCCACACACCATCCCCAACACCCACACACCACCCCCAAAACCCACAGACCACCCCCAACACCCACACACCACCCCCAACACCCACACACCACCCCCAACACCCACAGACCAACCCCAACACCCACACACCACCCCCAACACCCACACACCACCCCCAACACCCACAGACCAACCCCAACACCCACACACCACCCCCAACACCCACACACCACCCCCAACACCCACAGACCACCCCCAACACACACACACCACCCCCAACACCCACACACCACCCCCAACACCCACAGACCAACCCCAACACCCACACACCATCCCCAACACCCACACACCACCCCCAACACCCACAGACCACCCCCAACACCCACAAACCACCCCCAACACCCACAGACCCCCCCCAACACCCACACACCACCCCCAACACCCACACACCACCCCCAACACCCACAGACCACCCTCAACACCCACACACCAACCCCAACACACACACACCATCCCCAACACCCACACACCACCCCCAACACACACACACCACCCCCAACACCCACAGACCACCCCCAACACCCACACACCACGCCCAACACCCACAGACCACCCCCAACACCCACACAACACCCCCAACACCCACTGACCACCCCCAACACCCACACACCACCCCCAACACCCACACACCACCCCCAACGCACACACACCACCCCCAACACCCACACACCACCCCCAACACCCACACACCATCCCCAAAACCCACACACCATCCCCAACACCCACACACCACCCCCAAAACCCACAGACCACCCCCAACACCCACACACCACCCCCAACACCCACACACCACCCCCAACACCCACAGACCAACCCCAACACCCACACACCACCCCCAACACCCACACACCACCCCCAACACCCACAGACCACCCCCAACACACACACACCACCCCCAACACCCACACACCACCCCCAACACCCACAGACCAACCCCAACACCCACACACCATCCCCAACACCCACACACCACCCCCAACACCCACAGACCACCCCCAACACCCACAAACCACCCCCAACACCCACAGACCCCCCCCAACACCCACACACCACCCCCAACACCCACAGACCACCCTCAACACCCACACACCAACCCCAACACACACACACCATCCCCAACACCCACACACCACCCCCAACACACACACCACCCCCAACACCCACAGACCACCCCCAACACCCACACACCACGCCCAACACCCACAGACCACCCCCAACACCCACACAACACCCCCAACACCCACACACCACTCCCAACACCCACACACCACCCCCAACACCCACACACCACCCCCAACACACACACACCACCCCCAACACCCACACACCACCCCCAACACCCACAGACCAACCCCAACACCCACACACCACCCCCAACACCCACACACCACCCCCAACACCCACAGACCACCCCCAACACCCACACACCACCCCCAACACCCACAGACCACCCCCAACACCCACACACCACCCCAACACCCACACACCATCCCCAACACCCACACACCACCCACAACACCCACACACCATCCCCAACACCAACACACCACCCCCAACACCCACACACCATCCCCAAAACCCACACACCATCGCCAACACCCACACACCACACCCGACACACACTCACCATCCGCGACACACACACACCACCCCCGACACACACACACCACCCCCGACACCCACACACCACGCCCGACACCCACAGACCACCCCCGACACCCACACACCAACCCCGACACCCACACACCACCCCCGACACCCACAGACCACCCCCAACACCCACACACCATCCCCAACACCCACACACCATCCCCAACACCCACACACCACCCCCAACACCCCACACACCACCCCCAACACCCACACACCATACCCAACACCCACACACCACCCCCAACACCCACACACCACCCCCAACACCCACACACCATCCCCAACACCCACACACCACCCCAACAACCACACACCACCCCCAACACCCCACACACCACCCCCAACACCCACACACCATCCCCAACACCCACACACCACCCCAACAACCACACACCACCCCCAACACACACCACACTTCAGAAAGGCATTTGATAAGGTTCCCCATGGTAGGCTCATTCAGAAGGTCAGGAGGAATGGGATACAGGGGAACTTCGCTGCTTGGATACAGAATTGGCTGGCCAACAGAAGGCAGCGAGTGGTAGTAGAAGGAAAATATTCTGCCTGGAAGTCAGTGGTGAGTGGGGTTCCACAGGGCTCTGTCCTTGGGCCTCTACTGTTTGTAATTTTTATTAATGACTTGGACGAGGGGATTGAAGGATGGGTCAGCAAGTTTGCAGATGACACAAAGGTCAGAGGTGTCGTTGACAGTGTAGAGGGCTGTTGTAGGCTGCAGCGGGACATTGACAGGATGCAGAGATGGGCTGAGAGGTGGCAGATGGAGTTCAACTTGGATAAATGCGAGGTGATGCATTTTGGAAGGTCGAATTTGAAAGCTGAGTACAGGATTAAGGATAGGATTCTTGGCAGCGTGGAGGAACAGAGGGATCTTGGTGTGCAGATACATAGATCCCTTAAAATGGCCACCCAAGTGGACAGGAATGTTAAGAAAGCATATGGTGTTTTGGCTTTCATTAACAGGGGGATTGAGTTTAAGAGTCGTGAGATCTTGTTGCAGCTCTATAAAACTTTGGTTAGACCACACTTGGAATACTGCGTCCAGTTCTGGGCGCCCTATTATAGGAAAGATGTGGATGCTTTGGAGAGGGTTCAGAGGAGGTTTACCAGGATGCTGCCTGGACTGGAGGGCTTATCTGATGAAGAGAGGTTGACTGAGCTCGGTCTCTTTTCATTGGAGAAAAGGAGGAGGAGAGGGGACCTAATTGAGGTATACAAGATAATTTTTCTTTACGCAGAGAGTTGTGAGAGCATGGAATGCGTTGCCAGCAGCAGTTGTGGAAGCAAGGTCATTGGGGTCATTTAAGAGACTGCTGGACATGTATATGGTCACAGAAATTTGAGGGTGCATCCATGAGGATCAATGGTCGGCACAACATTGTGGGCTGAAGGGCCTGTTCTGTGCTGTACTGTTCTATGTTCTATGTTCTATGTTCTAACACACACACACCACCCCCAACACCCACACACCATCCCCAACACCCAAACACCAGCCCCAACACCCCAGACACAAACCCCCAACACCCACACACCACCCCCTACACCCACACACCACCCCCGACACCCACACACCACCCCCGACACCCCACACACCACCCCCACCACACACACAACACCCCCAACACCCCACACACCACCCCCAACACCCAAACACCAGCCCCAAAACCCCAGACACAAACCACCAACACCCAAACACCAGCCCCAACACCGCACACACCACCCCCAACACCCACACACCACCCCCAACACCCACACACCATCCCCAACACCCACACACCATCCCCAACACCCACACACCACCCCCAACACCCACACACCACCCCCGACACCCACACACCACCCCCGACACCCACACACCATACCCAACACCCCACACACCATCCCCAACACCCACACACCATCCCCAACACCCACACACCACCCCCAACACCCACACACCATCCCCAACACCCACACACAAACCCCCAACACCGCACACACCACCCCCAACACCCACACACCATCCCCAACACCCACACACAAACCCCCAACACCCCACACACCACCCCCAACACCCAAACACCACCCCACAACACCCCACACACCACCCTCAACACCCCACACACCACCCCCAACACCCAAACACCACCCCCAACACCCACACACCACCCCTGACACCCACACACCACCCCCGACACCCAAACACCACACCCGACACCCCACATACCACCCCCGACACCCACACACCACCCCCGACACCCACACACCATCCCCGACACCCCACACACCACCCCCGACATGCCACACACCACCCCCAACACCACACACCACCCCCAACCCCACACACCACCCCCAACACCCACACGCCACCCCCGACACCCACACACCACCCCCGACACCCCACACACCACCCCCAACACACACACACCACCCCCAACACCCCACACACCACCCCCAACACCCAAACACCAGCCCCAACACCCCAGACACAAACCCCCAACACCCAGACACCACCCCCGACACCCTACACACCAACCCCGACACCCACACACCACCCCCGACACCCACTCACCAGCCTCAACACCCCAGACACCACCCCCAACACCGACACACCATCCCCAACACCCCACACACAAACCCCCGACACCCAAACACCAGCCCCAACACCCCAGACACAAACCCCCAACACCCACACACCACCCCCTACACCCACACACCACCCCCGACACCCACACACCACCCTCGACACCCCACACACCACCCCCAACACCCACACGCCACCCCCGACACCCACACACCACCCCGACACCCACACACCACCCCCGACACCCCACACACCACCCCCAACACACACACACCACCCCCAACACCCCACACACCACCCCCAACACCCAAACACCAGCCCCAACACCCCAGACACAAACCCCCGACACCCACACACCAACCCCGACACCCTACACACCAACCCCGACACCCACACACCACCCCCGACACCCACACACCAGCCCCAACACCCCAGACACCACCCCCAACACCGACACACCATCCCCAACACCCCACACACAAACCCCCGACACCCAAACACCAGCCCCAACACCCCAGACACAAACCCCCAACACCCACACACCACCCCCTACACCCACACACCACCCCCGACACCCACACACCACCCTCGACACCCCACACACCACCCCCAACACACACACACCACCCCCAACACCCCACACACCACCCCCAACACCCAAACACCAGCCCCAAAACCCACACACCACCCCCAACACCCAAACACCAGCCCCAAAACCCCAGACACAAACCCCCAACACCCAAACACCAGCCCCAACACCCCACACACCATCCCCAACACCCAAACACCAGCCCCAAAACCCCAGACACAAACCCCCAACACCCACACACCATCCCCAACACCCCACACACCATCCCCAACACCCACACACCACCCCCAAAACCCACACACCACCCCCGACACCCACACACCACCCCCAACACCCACACACCATCCCCGACACCCACACACCACCCCCGACACCCCACACACCACCCCCAACACACACACACCACCCCCAACACCCCACACAACGCGCCACACAACACCCAAACACCAGCCCCAACACCCCAGACACGAACCCCCAACACCCACACACCACCCCCGACACCCACACACCATCCCCGACACCCACACACCACCCCCGACACCCCACACACCACCCCCAACACACACACACCACCCCCAACACACACACACCACCCCCAACACCCACACACCACCCCCAACACCCCACACACCACCCCCAACACCCCACACACCGCCCCCAACACCCAAACACCAGCCCCAACACCCCAGACACGAACCCCCAACACCCACACACCACCCCCGACACCCCACACACCAACCCCGACACCTACACACCACCCCCGACAACCTACACACCACTTCGACACCCACACACCACCCCCAACATCCCAGACACCACCCCCAACACCCACACACCACCCCCAAACCCCACACCACCCCAACACCCCAGACATCACCCCCAACATCCACACACCACCCCCAACACCCCACACCACCCCCAACCGCCCCGACACCTACACACCACCGCCAACACCCACACACCACCCCCAACACTCCACACACCACACCCCCCACCCCCACACACCCCATATCCACACACCCCCCACCCCCAGACACAACCCCCGCCCCCACACACAACCGCCACCCCCACACACACCCCATACCCACACACACCCCACCCCCACATACCCCCCGATACACATCCCACCCCCACACACACTGCCCCACCCCCCCACACACCGCCCCCCACACACACCGCCCCGCCCCCACACACCACCCCTCCCTCTCAAACGCCGCTCCTCTCTCTCATACACCGCCCCTCCCTCTCATACACCACCCCTCCCTCTCACACACCGCCCCTCCCTCTCATACACCGCCCCTCCCTCTCATACACCGCCCCTCCCTCTCACACATTGCCCCTCCCTCTCACACACCGCCCCTCCCTCTCATACACCGCCCCTCCCTCTCAGACATCGCTCCTCCCTCTCACACACTGCCCCCCCTCTCACACACCGCCCCTCCCTCTCACACACTGCCCCTCCCTCTCACACACCGCCCCTCCCTCTCACACACTGCCCCTCCCTCTCATACACCGCCCCTCCCTCTCAGACATCGCTCCACCCTCTCACACTCACACACCGCCCCTCCCTATCTCACACTGACACACCGTCCCTCCCTCTCACACTCACACACCATCCCTCCCTCTCACACTCTGCCCGTCCCTCTCACACACTCTGATGGAAATGAGATTGTAACATTGAAATTGGCGGGTAAGATGCTTTGGGTATCACAGAGCCGCGGCTGCAAGTGGTTGAGGGCTGGGAAGTAAATATGAAAGGAAAGGCCGAACAGATTGTTAGAATGGGCAAGTTCTGTTGTGAGAAATGAAATTAAACTGACAACAAGAAGTGACAATGAGTCAGAAAGTGTCGAATCTGTATGCAGAATTGTGGAACCGTAAAGGGAAAGCTGTGTCCAGGCCTGTTAGCAGTACTCAGGGGAAGAAAATAAATCAGGTTCTGGCAAGTGCATGGGAGAAAGGCACTACTGCGATAATCTTGGGGCACTTCGATATGTCAGAGGACAGTGAAAATCAGGTTGGTAGGCCATGTCAGGAAAAGGAATTCATGGAATGTCTACTGACACTGATCTCCAAATGCCAAGACCTCGGTCTCTGGTCCGCTGTCTTCAATGGGGTCATTGACCACCTGACCCAAAACCCGCAACCGGTGAGAATACCTGACAGCACCTCCTGAACAGCAATCCTCCATACTGGCACCCGGGAGTTTGTGTACTTATCTCCTTACTACACTCCATGTACACTCATGCCTGTGTGGCCAAGTTTTGTCCTAACTCCAACTCCAAGTTCACTGACAACACCATCGATGTAGGCCAGATCTCAAACAATGGCATTACAGGATTTAGGGCAGAGATAAAGTGCGTGGTGACATGGTGTAAAGATAACAAACTCTCCCTCAACTTCAACAAGACAAATGAGTTGGTCATTGACTTCAAGAAGTAAGGAGGAGGGCGCGTCCCTTTCTACACTCATGAAGCTGAGCTGGTAATGTTCAAGACCATCAAGTTCCTAGAAATGACCATTATCAACAATCTGTCCTGGACCACCCACAGGAAAGTACAACAACGCCTCTACTTCCCCAGGGGTCTAAGGAAATTCAGCATGTCCACAAGGACCTTAATCATCTTTTATAAATGCACCATATAAAGCATTCTGCCCAGATGCTTCATGGCTTGATATGGCAACTGCTCTGCCCAGAACCATAAGTAACAAGAGAGTTGTGGACACAGCCCAGTCCACCACAGAAACCAGCCTCCCATCCATTGACCCCATCTACACTTCTTACTGCCTCAGTAAGGCAGCCAACACAGTCACGGTTCCCTGGCTCCCTGACTATAATCTCTTACAAATTCTTCTGTTAGGCAGAAGATACAAAAGCTGAAGCACATGTCCCACCATGTTCAAGAATATCTTCTTCCCTGCTGTTATTAGACTTCTGAAAGGGCCTCTCAAATTTCAAATTTAATGCTGGCCTTACCCTGTCTGCACCTTCTCTGCAACCGCAGCAGTGTATTCCTCGCTCTGTTCTGTTACCCTAAATGCACTTTCTATGGTATGATCTGGCTGCACTGCACACAAAACAAAACCTAGGTACGTGTGACAATAACAAAACAAAGCAAACCAAATAAGAGATACTTTTTTTGAGCAGCTTGTCGTAGAGTTCACATTAGAGTCATACAGTAATACAGCATGGAAACAGGCCCAAACTGGTTCATGCCCACTCAGCAAGTTCCAATTGCCTGCATTTGGTCCATACACCTGTAACTCCTTCCCATCCGTGTTCCTATCCAAATGTATTTTTAAATGTTGCTATTGTACCTGCCTCAATCACTTTCTCGGGCAGCCCATTCCATATACGCTCCACTCTCTGTGTGAAGACGGTGCCCGCAGGTCCTTCTTAAATCTTTAGATAGGACAGACCAGGGTGGATAGACAGGTCAAGGGGATAGGATGAGGTGAGTAGGGAGGAAATGGGTGTGCAGCTTGAGGTGGGAGGAGGAGAGGAAGAGCAGATTAGGGAGGCGGGGACGGGCTGGGCTGGTTTTGGGATGCGGTGGGGGAAGGGGAGATTTTGAAGCTGGTGAAATCAACATTGACACCATTGGGCTGCGGGGTTCCCAAGCGGAATATGAGTTGCTGTTCCTGCAACCTTCGGGTGGCATCATTGTGGCACTGCAGGAGGCCCAGGATGGGCACGTCATCTGAGGAATGAGAGTGAGAGTTGAAATGGTTTGTGACTGGGAGGTGCAGTTGTTTGTTGCAAACCGAGCGGAGGTGTTCTGCAAAGCGGTCCCCAAGCCTCCGCTTGGTTTCCCAATGTAGAGGAAGCCACACCGGGTACAGTGGATGCAGTATACCACATTGGCAGATGTGCAGATAAACGTCTGCTTAATATGGAAAGTCATCTTGGGGCCTGGGATGGGGGTGAGGGAGGAGGTGTGGGGGCAAGTGTAGCACTTCCTGCGGTTGCAGGGGAAGGTGCCAGGTGTGGTGGGGTTGGAGGGCAGTGTGGAGCAAACAAGGGAGTCACGGAGAGAGTGGTCTCTCCAGAAAGCAGACAGGGGTGGGGATGGAAAAATGTCTTGGGTGGTGGGGTCGGATTGTAGATGGCGGAAGTGTCGGAGGATGATGCGTTGTATCCGGAGGTTGGTGGGGTGGTGTGTGAGAACAAGGGGGATCCTCTTTGGGCGGTTGTGGCGGGGGCGAGGTGTGAGGGATGCACCTCCCAGTCGCGAACCATTTCAACTCCCCCTTCCATTCTTTAGATGACATGTCCATCATGGGCCTCCTGCAGTGCCACAATGATGCCACCCGAAGGTTGCAGGAACAGCAACTCATATTCCGCCTGGGAACCCTGCAGCCCAATGGTAAGAATGTGGACTTCACCAGCTTCAAAATCTCCCCTTCCCCCACCGCATCCCAAAACCAGCCCAGTTCGTCCCCTCCCCCCACTGCACCACACAACCAGCCCAGCTCTTTCCCTCCCCCCACTGCAACCCAAAACCAGTCCAGCCTGTCTCTGCCTCCCTAACCTGTTCTTCCTCTCGCACCCCAAGCCGCACCTCCACTTCCCACCTCCTTGACCTGTCTGTCTTCCCTGGACTGACCTATCCCCTCCCTACCTCCCTGCCTATACTCTCCTCTCCACCTATCTTCTTTTCTCTCCATCTTCGGTCCACCTCCCCCTCGCTCCCTATTTATTTCAGAACCCTCAACCCATCTCCCTCTCTGATGAAGGGGCTAGGCCCGAAACTTCAGCTTTTGTGCTCCTGAGATGCTGCTGGGCCTGCTGTGTTCATCCAGCTTCACAATTTATTATGTTGGATTCTCCAGCATCTGCAGTTCCCATTATCACTCACCCAAGCCTCCCCTTGGTTTCCCCGATGTAGCGGAGGCCACAACGGGTACAGTGGATGAAATATACCACATTAGCAGATGTGCAAGTGAACATCTACTTGATGTGGAAAGTCATCTTGAGGCCTGGGATGTGGGCGAGGGAGGAGGTGTGGGGACAAGTGTAGCACTTCCTGCGGTTGCAGGGGAAGGTGTCGGGTGTGGTGTGGCTGGAGGGAAGTGTGGAGCAGACAAGGGAGTCACGGAGAGAGTGTTCCCTCCAGAAAGCAGACAAGGGTGGGGATGGAAAAATGTCTTTGGTGGTGGGGTCGGATTGCAGATGGAGGAAGTGTCGGAGGATGATGCGTTGGATCCAGAGGTTGGTGGCAGGGTATGTGAGGACGAGGGGGATTCTGTTTTGGTGGTTATTGCGGAAACAGGGTGTGAGGGCTGAGTTGCGGGAAATGTGGGAGACACGGTAGAGGACGTTCTCGACCACTGTGGGGGAGAAGTTGCGATCCTTGAAAACTGAGAACATCTGAGATGTACGGGAGTGGAATGCCTCATCCTAAGACCAGATGCGGCAGGGGTGAAGGATTTGGGAATAGGTGATGGCATTTTTGCATAAGGTGGGTGGGAGGAGGTGTATTCTTGGTCGCTGTGGGATTCGGTGGGTTTGAAATGGATATCGGTTTCTAGGTTAATAAAATGTGAGGCTGGATGAACACAGCAGGCCAAGCAGCATCTCAGGAGCACAAACGGTTTCTAGGTGGTTGCCCGAGATGGAGACAGAGAGGTCCAGGAAGGTGAGGGATGGGTTACATACAGTCCAGGTAAACTTAAGGTTGGGATGAAGGTGTTGGTGAAGTGGATGAAATGTTCGACCATGCGAGTATGAGGCGGCTCCGATACAGTCATCAATATAACGGAGGAAGAGGTGGGGTTTAGGGCCAGTGTAGCTATGGAAGAGGGACTGTTTCACGTAACCAACAAAGAGGCAGGCACAGCTTAGGCCCATGCATCTACCCGTGGCCACCCCCTTTGTCTGTAAGGAATGGGAGGAATTGAAAGAGAAGTTGTTGAGGATGAGAATCAGTTCAGCTAAATGGACAAGGGTGTCACTGGAGGGGTACTGGCCAGGCCTGTGGGGCAGCAAGAAGCAGAGGGCCTTTAGGCCATCTGCATGGTGAATGCAGGTATATAGGGACTGGACATCCATGGTGAAAAAGAGTGTTGGGGACCGGGGAATTGGAGGGCGTGGGTGGTGTCACGGATGTAGGTCGGGAGTTCCTGGACCAAGGGGGAGAAAATGGAGTCCAGATAGGTGGAGATGCATTTGGTGGGGCAGGAGCAGGCAGAGACAATGGGTTGACCAGGAAAGGCAGGTTTTTGGGTTTTGGGAAGGAGATAGACGCAGCCAGTGCAGGATTGGGGAACGATGAGGTTGGAGGCTGTGGGTGGGAGGTCACCTGAGGCGATGAGGTTGTGGATGGTTTGGGAGATGATGGTTTGGTGTTTGGGGGCGGGGTCATGACTCAGGGGGCAGTCAGAGGACGTATCGGAGGGTTGGCATCTGGCCTCAACGATGTAGAGATCAGTGCGCCATACTACCACTACACATCCCGAGATTGCGGGTTTGATGGTGAGGTTGGGATTGGAGCGAAGGGAGCAGAGGGCTGCACATTCTGCTGGGGAGAGGCTGGAGTGGCTGAGAGGTGGGTACACTGGCCCTAAACCCCACCTCTTCCTCCGTTATATTGATGACTGTATCAGCGCCGCCTGGTGCTCCTAAGTGGAGCTCGAACATTTCATCCACTTCATCAATGTCTACCACCCCAACCTTAAGTTCACCTGGACTATCTCAAACACCACCCTCACCCTCCTGGACCTCTCTGTCTCCATCTTGGGCAACCACCTAGAAACCGAGATCCGTTTCAAGCCAACTGACTCCAACAGCGACCGAGAATACACCTCCTCCCACCCACCTTCCTGCAAAAATGCCATCCCCTATTCCCAATTCCTTCGCCTCCGCTGCATCTGCTCCCAGGATGAGGCATTCCACTCCTGTACACCTCAGCTATCCTCGTTTTTCAAGGACCGCAACATCCCCCACAGTGGTCGAGAACGCCCTCAGCCACGTCTCCCACATTTCCCACAACTCATCCCTCACACCCCGTCTCTGCAATAACAACTAAAAAAGAATCCCCCTAGTCCTCACATACCACCCCACCAACCTCCGGATCCAGCACATCATCCTCCGACACTTCCGCCATCTGCAATCCGACTCCACTACCAAAGATATTTTTCCCTCCCCACCGATTTGTATGATTTCTAGATGAATCACTCTCTCCGTGACTCCCTTGTCTGCTCCGCACTCCCCTCCAGCCCCACCACACCCAGCACTTTTCCCTGCAACTGAGGAAGTTCTACATCTGCCCCCACACCTCCTCCCCCACCTCCAACCCAGGCCCCAAGAAGACTTTCCACATCAAGCAGATATTCACCTGCACATCTGCCAGTGTGGTATACTACATCCGCTGTGGCCGCCTCTACATCGGGGAAACCAAGCGGAGGCTTGGGGACCGCTTTGCAGAACACCTACGCTCGGTTCGCAATAGACAACTGCACCTCCCAGTCGCAAACCATTTCAACTCCCCCTCCCATTGCCTTAGATGACACGTCCATCCTTGGCCTCCTGCAGTGCCACAATGATGCCACCCGAAGGTTGCGGGAACAGCAACTCATATTCCGCTTGGGAACCCTGCAAGCCCAATGGTATCAATGTGGATTTCACCAGCTTCAAAATCTCCCCTTCCCCCACCGCATCCCAAAACCAGCCCAGCTCATCCCCGCCTCCCTAACCTGTTCTTCCTCTCACCTATCCCCTCTTCCCACCTCAAGCCTCACCCCCATTTCGTACCTACTAACCTCATCCCCCCCCCCTTGCCCTGTCCATCCTCCTTGGACTGACCTATCCCCTCCCTACCTCCCCAGCTACACTCACATTTACTGGCTCCATCCCCACCTCTTTAACTTGTCTGTCTCATAGAACATAGAACATAGAACATAGAACATAGAACAGTACAGCACAGAACGGGCCCTTCAGCCCACAATGTTGTGCCGACCATTGATCCTCATGTATGCACCCTCAAATTTCTGTGACCATATGCATGTCCAGCAGTCTCTTAAATGTCCCCAATGACCTTGCTTCAACAACTGCTGCTGGCAACACATTCCATGCTCTCACAACTCTCTGTGTAAAGAACCCGCGTCTGACATCCCCTCTATACTTTCCTCCAACCAGCTTAAAACTATGACCCCTCGTGTTAGCCATTTCTGCCCTGGGAAATAGTCTCTGGCTATCAACTCTCCTCTCCACCTATCTTCTCCCCTCTCCATCTTCGATCCGCCTCCCCCTCTCTCCCTATTTATTTCACAACCCTCTTCCCCTCCCCCATTTCTGATGAAGGGTTGAGGCCTGAAACGTTAGCTTTCCTGCTCCTCTAATGCTGCTTGACCTGCTGTGTTCATCCAGCTGTACGCCTTGTTATCTAACATCCTTTTGAATCTTCTTAGCACGCTTTCCATTTTAACTATCTCTTTCCGATAACAGGGTAACCTATTGTGCACAATACTTAAGTGCGGTCTCACCGACGAATGATACAATCCTAACATAATGTCCCAGCTCCTGTACTCAATGCCTCGACTGATGAAGACAAGCGTGCAAAATGCCTTCTTCACTACCCTGTCCGCCTGTGACGCCACGTTCAAAAAACTACGTAGTTGTCCTCCTGGGTCCCTCAGTTCCACAACACTCCCCAGGACCTTACCATTTACTGCATAAGTCCTACCTTGGTTTAACTTTCCAAACTGCAACACCTCACGCTTATCTCTATTGAATTGCATTTTCAATCCTCAGCCCATTTCCCCAACTGATCACGATACCTCTGTAATTTTTGATAACATTCCTCATTGTCAACAGTTACTCCTAATTTTATATCAGCGACAAACTTAGTAATCATTGATAATGGGAACTGCAGATGCTGAAGAATCCAAGATAACAAAATGTGAGGCTGGATGAACACAGCAGGCCAAGCAGCATCTCAGGAGCACAAAAGCTGACGTTTCGGGCCAAGACCCTTCATCAGAGAGGGGGATGGGGAGAGAGAACTGGAATAAATAGGGAGAGAGGGGGAGGCGGACCGAAGATGGAGAGAAAAGAAGACAGGTGGAGAGGAGAGTATAGGTGGGGAGGTAGGGAGGGGATAGGTCAGTCCAGGGAAGACGGACAGGTCAAGGAGGTGGGATGAGGTAGTAGGTAGGAAATGGAGGTGCGGCTTGAGGTAGGAGGAAGGGATGGGTGAGAGGAAGAACAGGTTAGGGAAGCGGAGACAGGCTGGGCTGGTTTTGGGATGCAGTGGGTGGAGGGGAAGAGCTGGGCTGGTTTTGGGATGGCACTGCAGGAGGCCCATGATGGACATGTCATCCGAGGAATGGGAGGGGGAGTTAAAATGGTTCGCAACTGGGAGGTGCAGTTGTTTATTGCGAATCGAGCGGATGTGTTTTACATTGTGGTCCCCAAGCCTCCGTTTGGTTTCCCAATGTGGTATACTGTAACCCAAGCTATGCCTGCCTCTTTGTAGGTTATGTGGAACAGTCCCTCTTCCGCACCTACACAGGCTCCAAACCCCACCTCTTCCTCCGTTACATTGATGACTGTATTGACGCCGCCTCCCTCCCCAGAGGAGTTCGAACAGTTCATCCACTTCACCAAAACATTCTAACCCAACCTCAAGTTCACCTGGGCCATCCCCAACACATTCCTCACCTTCCTGGACCTCTCAGTCTCCATCTAAGGTAACCAGCTTGTAACTGATGTCCATTTCAAGCCCACTGACTCCCACAGCTATGTAGAATAAACCTCCTCCCACCCACCCTCCTGCAAAAATTCCATCCCCTATTCCCAAGTCCTCCGCCTCCACCGCATCTGCTCCCAGGATGAGGCATTCCACTCCCGCACATCCCAGACGTCAACATTCTTCAAGGACCACAACTTTCCCCCCGCAGTGGTCGAGAACGCCCTTGACCGCGTCTCCCGTATTTCCCGCCACACATCCCTCACACCCCGCCCCCGCCACAACCGCCCAAAGAGGATCCCCCTCGTTCTCACATACCACCCCACCAACCTCCGGATACAACGCATCATCCTCCGACACTTCTGCCATCTACAATCTGACCCCACCACCCAAGACATTTTTCCATCCCCACCCTTGTCTGCCTTCCAGAGAGACCACTCTCTCCGTGACTCCCTTGTTCGCTCCACACTGCCCTCCAACCCCACCACACCCGGCACCTTCCCCTGCAACCGCAGGAAATGCTACACTTGCCCCCACACCTCCTCCCTCATCCCCATCCCAGGCCCCAAGATGACTTTCCATGTTAAGCAGAGGTTCACCTGCACATCTGCCAATGTGGTATACTGTATCCATTGTACCCGGTGTGGCTTCCTCTACATTGGGGAAACCAAGCGGAGGCTTGGGGACCGCTTTGCAGAACACCTCCGCTCGGTTCGCAATAAGCAACTGCACCTCCCAGTCACGAACCATTTCCACTCCCCCTCCCATTCTTTAGATGACATGTCCATCCTGGGCCTCCTGCAGTGCCACAATGATGCCACCCGAAGGTTGCAGGAACAGCAACTCATATTCCGCTTGGGAACCCTGCAGCCCAATGGTATCAATGTGGACTTCACCAGCTTCAAAATCTCCCCTTCCCCCACCGCATCCCAAAACCAGCCCAGCTCATCCCCTTCCCCCACTGCATCCCAAAACCAGCCCAGTTCATCCCCTTCCCCCACTGCATCCCAAAACTAGTCCAGCCTGTCTCCGCTTCCCTAACCTGTTCTTCTTCTCACCCATCCCTTCCTCCTACCTCAAGCCGCACCTCCATTTCCTACCTACTACCTCATCCTGCCTCCTTGACCTGTCCGTCTTCCCTGGACTGACCTATCCCCTCCCTACCTCCCCACCTATACTCTCTCCACCTATCTTCTTTTCTCTCCATTTTCGGTCCACCTCCCCCTCTCTCCCTATTTATTCCAGTTCCCTCACACCATCCCCCTCTCTGATGAAGGGTCTAGGCCCGAAACGTCAGCTTTTGTGCTCCTGAGATGCTGCTTGGCCCGCTGTGTCCATCCAGCCTCACACTTTGTAAACTTACTAATCATGCCTCGTTAATTCACATCCAGACCAGCCAGAAAAACAATCATCAACCATGACTCTGCTTCCTACCATTGAGCCAATTTTGAATCCAGTTTGCTCGGTCTCCCTGGATCCCATGTGACCTCACCTTCATGACCAGCTTGCCGTGTGGGACCCTTGTCAACGGCCTTACAAAAGTCCGTTTCGACAACATCCACTGAGAGGCAATAGGAAGTGCTGATGCTGTAGTCTAAGATAACAAGATGTCGAGCTGGATCAACACAGCAGGCCAAGCAGCGTCAGAGGAACAGGTACGCTGACATTTTAGGGTGGACCCTTCTTCAGAAATAGACAACATCTGCTGTCCTCCCCTTATCCATCCTCTTGGTTACCTCTTTAAAAAAACCCCACACACAAATCCACGCTGACTGTCTCTAATCAGAACTTGACTATCCAAATGTTAGTTGATCCTGTCCCTCAGTCTCCTCTCCAATAACTTGCCTACCACTGATGTCAGGCCTGTAGTTCTCTGGCTTGTCTTTGCTCCCTTTCTTGAACAATGGAACAACATTAGCCACCCTCCAGTCTTCCGGAATTTCACCAGTGGCTAAAGATGAGCAAAAATCTCTGAAAGGGCCCCTGTAATTTCATCTGCAGTCTCCCACAACGTCTGAGGTTAGACTTGATCAGGCCCTGGGGCTTTATCCACTTTAATGGGCTTCAAGGCTGCAAACACCTCCCCTCAGTTAACATGCATTCAGTCCAAAACATCCCCACTTGTTTCCCTTATTTCCTTATCATCCACGATTGTCTTCTCAGTAAACACTGAGGGGAAATATTTATTAAAAAGTTTCCCCCAACTCCTGTGACTCCACATGTAGACAGCCATGCCTCTCTTTAAGAGGACATATTCTCTTCCTAGCCACTCTTTCAGTTTTAATTCTGGATCTGGTGTTGTGTATAAGACAGACTTGAATAGGGAGTTGAAGATGAATGAACTCCTCCAGGGCTCTGACAACAAATGATTGAATTCATGCTGCGGTTTGAGAAGGAGAAGCTGGAATTAGATATAACAATGTTCCAACTGAGTCAAGGCTAGTGCAAAGATATGCGAGAGAAGCTGGCCAGAGTTGATTGGAAAGGGACCCCAGGGAGTAACACAGTGCAGTGGCAGGAATCTTTGGTGTATTTCAAGGGGCGCAGCCGAAACACATCCCAAGGGTGATGGTGGTTACGAAGGAATTTCACATACTTGCCTTCGCAGCTCAGATCATTGAGTACATGGGTTGGGCTGTCGTGTCAACGTTGTACACAAAGTTGTTGAGGTCTCTTTTGGAACACTGTTTATTGTTCTAACCGCCCCCTCTTAGAAGGATATTATTCAATTGGACAGGGCTCAGACAAGATTTACCAGAATTTTGCTGGGACCGGAGAGTTTGAGTTATAAGGAAAGATTACTTAGGCTGATATTTTTTCATTGGAGAATAGGAGGTTGAGGGGTGACCTTACAGAGGTTAAAATATCATGATGTACACAGATAAGGTGAATAGCAAAGGTCTTTTCCCAAGGGTGGGGGAATTCAAAACTCGGGGCATAATTTTAGATGAGAGGAGAAAAATTTAAAAAGGACACAAGGGCCAACTTTTTTACACAGACAAACAAAGAACAAAGACAAAGAAAGTTACAGCACAGGAACAGGCCCTTCAGCCCTACAAGTTTGCACCAGGTATAGAGGGCGCTAGCTATGAAGAAAGGTTGAGTAGATTGGGGTTATTTCTATTAGAAAGACGAAGGTTGAGGGGAGACCTGATTGAGGTCTACAAAATCATGAGGGATGGACAGGGTGGATAGCAAGAAGCTTTTTCCCAGAGTGGGGGACTCAGTTACTAGGCGTCACGATTCCAAAGTGAGAGGGGAAAAGTTTAAGGGAGATATGTGTGGAAAGCTCTTTACACAGAGGGTGGTGGGCGCCTGGAATGTGTTGCCAGCGGAGGTGGTAGAGTTGGCCACAATAGCGTCATTTCCTGGTGAGCCTCCTCTACACCCTCTCCACAGCATCCTTTTGGTAATGTGGCAACCAGAACTGTACACAGTACTCCAAATGTGGTTGAACCAAAGTCCCATACAACTGTAACGAGATCTGCCAACTTTTGTACTCAATACCCCGTCCGATGACGGAAAGCATGCGTATGCCTTCTTGATCACCCTATCGACCTGTGTTATCACCTTCAGGGAACAAGGGACCTGAACATCCAGATCTCTCTGTACATCAATTTTCCCTCGGACTTTTCCATTTACTGTATAGTTTGTTCTTGAATTGGATCTTCCAAAATGCATCACCTCGCATTTGCCTGGATTGAACGCCATCTGCCATTTATCTGCCCAATCTATCTATATTCTGCTGCATTCTCCAACAGTCCCCTTCACTATCTGCTACTCCACCAATCTTAGTGTCATCTACAAACTACTCCACCAATCTTAGTGTCAAACTTAGTGACAATGGCTCATATGTGGAATGAACGGTCAGGGAGAGTGGCAGATGCAGATAAAGTTACAACATTTGAAAGACTTTTAAATAGGTACATGAATCAGAAAAGTTTAGAGGGATATGGATCAACCACAGGCAAATAGGGCTAGTTCAGTTTGGGAAACTTAGTCGGCATGTACGAGTTGAACCGAAGGGTCTATTTCTGCATTGTATGCATGGAAGACTCGGTAAGATCTGATCTATGTACTGCTGAGGCTGTTTAAGGCTCTGATCAGATGATATTTGGAATATTTTGAGCAGTTTTGGTGCCCATATTTAAATAGGTACGTGCTGAAACTGGAGAGGTCCAGAGGCAGTTTATAAGAATGATCCTGGGGATGAACGGCTTATCATATGAGGAGTAGTTGCAAACTCTGAGTTTGTACTCGATGGAATTTAGAAGGATGAAGAAGGAAACAAACTTCGGGAATGTTGAGAGGTTTGGATAGAGTGGAAGTGGAGGTGTCCCCACTAGAAGGGGAGACTAGGATGCAACAGCTTTCAGAGTGATGAGATGACCCTTCAGAACTGAGAAGTTTTTCAGCCAGTGGGTGATGAATTTGTGGAACTCAATGCCGCAGAGGGCTGTGGAGGCCAAGTCATACAGTGTATTTAAGACAGATAGAGAGGTTCTAGATTAGTAAGGGGATCAAGGGTTACAGGGAAAATGTGGGAGAATTGGGTTGAGAAAGGTGTCAGTTTTGATTGAATGGCCAAGCAGTCTTAGTGGGCAAAATGGCCTCATTCTGCTCCTGTATCCTATGTCTAATGGTCTTAATGCTTTGTATGTGCTCAAACACAGAGTCAAGAATGTTTGTTGACGTACAAATGGAGAAGTGTAAGTGAATATGCCTTTAGTTAACCAAAGCCCAAGGCTGACAGGTCAGCCCATCTTCCTATCCATCTGTGAATATTAGAAATAGGGACAATATACAGACATCTCCAATCCCAAGGGAAACATCACCAAGTGATGCCTCTGCAAAATCCTGAAATTCCAATGGTAGGTTGGGCATTGCAAATTAGGAAGGCAATGGACTAGTGGTATTATCATTGGGCTATTAAGAGACCTGGATAACATTCTGTGGACCCAGGTTTGAATCCTGCCATGGCAGATGGTGGAATTTGAATTCAATAAAATATCTGGAATTAAGAATCTAGTGATGACCGTGAATCCATTGCTGATAGTCGGGAAAAGCCCATCTGGTTTATTAGCATCCTTTAGGAAGGAAACTGCCATCCTTACCTGGTCTGCCTACAAATGGCTCCAGACCCATAGCAAGGTGGTTGACATTGAACTGCCCTCTGGGCAATTAGGGATGGGCAGTAAATACTGCCTGGCCAGCGATGCTCTCGTCCCGTGAATAAATAAAAAAAAAATCAGTGTCTTACGGTCCTCTCTCTCAGGCCAACTTCCCCAGCATTAAGGTACTGCTTACAGCCAATCAGGCCACATTGTCTGTATGCCTCAGCAAAAATTGACGAAAATAAGCTCTGCATTCCTTACATCATTATACCCGTTTCCCGTAGAGCAGAAAAAATTGCTTCTCAGGTATTTTCAAAGCCTCTGTGAAACTTTGCAACATCTTCATCATCTCATGGCAATCGCCTGCCAAAGATCCATTGAAACCAGCAAAGAAGCAATTGTGAAGGTAGCCACCATGTTGAGCAGCTGTGCCAAGCACTGCTGGAGAGTGGGTAAAAGCAGCAGAAGGAACATGTGAAGACTCAAACATGCCAACCCCTTGTCAGTTCCCAGGCTTGCTGGCCTACTTGCAGCAGAAGGGAGATGGGAACTCACCGAGTTCACTCCTGCAGATCTGGACTCTATACAGATACTCCTTATGGTTGAGGCTCCATCTGTGTCATTTTGAAAAGTGCGGCCTCTGTAAAAGGAAAATCAATTTTAGCCGAGGAAATATGTGAGGCTGTTTGGGTTGTCACTTCTGTGAATACTGGGTTCAGGAGCTTCTGCACAAGGAGACATAGGAGAATGACTGTTCATTTAAAACCTAACAATGAATGCACTAAGGGAAAACATTAAAGAGATGCCTGGCATATCTTGTCTGGTTAGCTAAAAAATGTTAAAAGTTATAATTATTATTAATATTACAAGAGTTTACAACAGAATCAATCTTTTATATAAAAAGGGATAATGGAATTTGGTAGGAGAGAGCCAGTGCAATGGACAATAGCATTCCAGCAGTCCTTAGAGATAAACAATGAAGGGCATGACTGAAAAGAGGGCTGCCAGCGACTTTGGAATGAAACACAGAAAGATCCCAATGCCCAGCGATTACCGAATCTTTGGACTCCCATCAAGGGAATCTAGCTCCGACAGTCAGTGTTTGTAGAAGCTAAGTAAAGGACAATTACTAATTACTAAAGGACAATCCTAGGACAAGCCAAACAGAGACACGCACGAGAATTCCTAGAAGCATGGCATTCCAACCAGAACTCCATCAACAAACACATTGATTTGGAGCCAATCCACCATCCCTGGAGAAAAAGAACAGGAAACGACATCACCAACCCAAGGAAACCTAACCACATAAATAGAAAGCGGGACATAACACCAGCGCTTCGTCGGAGGCTCACTGATGATGTTACTTAGAATGGTGACGAAATGTCTGAAAACGAACCTTCCAGCTCAGCGAGCAAACTCACATTCAGAACCTCAACCTGAGGTAGAAATCTTCTCAAAACTCGCTAGCTACTTTTAAGTAAAGATCAGATACTAGAATTTTGGATTTAAATAAGACAGACTTTAATGGGATGTGGGACAGACTGTGCACAAAAACTGGGAAGTTCTCCTAATTGGTAAAACATCTGAGGGACAGTGGATTTAATGTAATTCAGAAGCAGTTCGTACCTATGAGAAGGAAAAGCTCCAACTCACAATCAATATTTGAAGGAGTAAGTTTTTTTTATTCATTTGTGGGATGTGGGTGTCGCTGGCTGGCCAGCATTTCTTGTCCATTCCTAGCTGCCCCTTGAGAAGGTGGGGGTGAGCTGCCTTCTTGAACCACTGCAGTCCTTCTGCTGTGGATTGACCCACAATGTCCCTTAGAGAGGGAATTCCAGGATTTGGACCAAATGACACTGAAGGAAAACAGAACCATGGACAACTAAGGAGGTTGCATAGAATAGGACAGCATAAAATTAAAAGAAAGGTCTTATAAAAATATAAATAAAAATATTTGAAGAGCAGGTGTGCATGCTGGAATGGATAGAGATAGACGAAGCTGATGTGCTGAAAATTTTGTCAAACATTAAGATTGACAAGTCGCCAGGCCCGGATCAGATTTGTCCTCAGCTGCTTTGGGAAGCAAGAAATGCAATTGCTTCGCCACTTGCGAAGATCTTTGCATCCTCGCTCTCCACTGGAGTCGTACCTGAGGACTGGAGAGAGGCAAATGTAATTCCTCTCTTCAAGAAAGGAAATAGGGAAATCCCCGGCAATTATAGACCAGTAAGTCGCACGTCTGTCGTCTGCAAGGTGTAGGAAAGGATTCTGAGGGATAAGATTTATGACCATCTGGAAGAGCATGGCTTGATCAAATACAGTCAACACGGCTTTGTGAGGGGTAGGTCATGCCTTATCGAGTTTTTTGAGGATGTGACTGGAAAAGTTGATGAGGGTCGAGCTGTGGATGTGGTGTATATGGACTTCAGCAAGGCATTTGATAAGGTTCCCCATGGTAGGCTCATTCAGAAGGTCAGGAGGAATGGGATACAGGGGAACTTAGCTGCTTGGATACAGAATTGGCTGGCCAACAGAAGACAGCGAGTGGTAGTAGAAGGAAAATATTCTGCCTGGAAGTCAGTGGTGAGTGGAGTTCCACAGGGCTCTGTCCTTGGGCCTCTACTGTTTGTAATTTTTATTAATGACTTGGACGAGGGGATTGAAGGATGGGTCAGCAAGTTTGCAGACGACACAAAGGTCGGAGGTGTCGTTGACAGTGTAGAGGGCTGTTGTAGGCTGCAGCGGGACATTGACAGGATGCAGAGATGGGCTGAGAGGTGGCAGATGGAGTTCAACCTGGATAAATGCGAGGTGATGCATGTTGGAAGGTCGAATTTGAAAGCTGAGTACAGGATTAAGGATAGGATTCTTGGCCGCGTGGAGGAACAGAGGGATCTTGGTGTGCAGATACATAGATCCCTTAAAATGGCCACCCAAGTGGACAGGGTTGTTAAGAAAGCATATGGTGTTTTGGCTTTCATTAACAGGGGGATTGAGTTTAAGAGTCGTGAGATCTTGTTGCAGCTCTATAAAACTTTGGTTAGACCGCACTTGGAATACTGCGTCCAGTTCTGGGCGCCCTATTATAGGAAAGATGTGGATGCTTTGGAGAGGGTTCAGAGGAGGTTTACCAGGATGCTGCCTGGACTGGAGGGCTTATCTTATGAAGAGAGGTTGACTGAGCTCGGTCTCTTTTCATTGGAGAAATGGAGGAGGAGAGGGGACCTAATTGAGGTATACAAGATAATGAGAGGCATAGATAGAGTTGATAGCCAGAGACTATTTCCCAGGGCAGAAATGGCTAGCACGAGGGGTCATAGTTTTAAGCTAGTTGGTGGAAAGTATAGAGGGGATGTCAGAGGCAGGTTCTTTACACAGAGAGTTGTGAGAGCATGGAATGCGTTGCCAGCAGCAGTTGTGGAAGCAAGGTCATTGGGGACATTTAAGAGACTGCTGGACATGTATATGGTCACAGAAATTTGAGGGTGCATACATGAGGATCAATGGTCGGCACAACACTGTGGGCTGAAGGGCTTGTTCTGTGCTGTACTGTTCTATGTTCTATGTTCTAAAGAACATTACAGAATGTGAGAAATACAAACACCAACAAAGGATTGTGAAAGAAAACTTGTAAGGGACGCAAAAGACAAAAAGATGACGTTTGATAGTTACATAAAAGGAAAGGAGCTGGTTAGGAGAACTGTTGACCCCCAGAAGGCTAAAAGTGGGGATATTGTCAGTGACCATGGGTGAATGGCAGATATGCTGAACTATTATTTTACTTTAGTATTTACAGCAGAAAAGGAGGAGAGCTTGCTGGAAGTCCCAAAGAAATTAACAGAGGATCAGGGACAAGGTCTAAATCAAATTGGTTGAAGTGAATCAACAATAACAGGAAAATTAACGTGGCTGAAGAGTGACAAATCCACAGGACCTGATCATTTCTATCCCTTGGTGTTAAAGGAAAGTAGGACAGCCCATTGCTGATACCCAAACCATAATCTTTCAGAGTTGCCTGGACCCAGAAGCTTTACCTCTGGATTGGAAATTTGCTCATATCACTCCACTGTTTAAAAGGGATGACAAAGGGGAAGACCAAATCATACAACATAGAACAAGGAACTGTACAGCACAGTGCAGGTCCTTCGGCCCACGATGTTGTGCCAACCTATTATCCTACTAAGAACAACCTACCCTGCATACCCTACATTTTACTATCCTCCATGTGTCTATCCAAGAGTCACTTAGAAGTCTCTAAAGTATCTGACTCCACTACACGGCTTGCCATTAACCCTGTATTCTGCATTCAAACTCGACCTTCCAAAATGAATCACTTCATGCTTTTCTGGTTGAATTCCATCTGCCACTTCTTTGCCCAGCTCTGCATCCTGTCAATATCCCATTGCAACCTACAACAGCCCTCCACAACTCCACCAACCTTCGTGTCATCAGCAAACTTACTAACCCATCCTTCCACTTCCTCATTCAAATCATTAATAAAAATCACAAAGAGCAGAGGTCCCAGAACAGATCCCTACGACGACCACAATTCACCAAGCTCCAGGCTGAATACTTTCCATCTAATACCACCCAATGTCTTCTATTGGACAGCCAGTTTTGTAATCAGGCAGCCAAATTTCCCTGAATCCCATGCCTCCTTGCTTTATGAATGAGCCAATTCTGAATGGCCAGTTATAGAGTGATAGAGATTTACAGTATGGAAACAGACCCTTCAGTCCAACTCATCCATGCTGTCTGGATATCCTAAATAAATCTATAAGCATTTGCCAGCATTTTGCCCATATTCATCTGAACCATTCCTTTTCACATACCCATCCAGATGTCTTTTAAATGTTACAATTGTACAAGCTTCCACCAATTCATCTGACAGCTCATTCTATACACACATGTATGAAAAAGTTGCCCTTTAAGTTCCTTTTAAATCTTTCCCCTCTCACCTTAAACTTATGCCCCTCTAGTTTTGGACTCCCCCACCCTGGGAAAAACCCCGTTTTTATTTTCCCTATTCATGCCCCTCAAGATTTTACAAACACCTACAGGGTCACCCCTCAGTCTCCAACCTCTCTCGGGAAAATATCCCCAGCCTATTCAGCTTCTCCCTCGAGCTCAAACGCTCCAATCCTGGCAAAATCCTTGTTAAAACTTTCTGAACCCTTTCTAGTTTCACAACATCTTTCCGAGAGCAGGAAGAATGGATTGCACACATCATCCGAAAGTGGCCTAACCACTGTCCTGTACATCCGCAACGTGACCTTCTAATTCCCTATCAAGAACAAAAATAAAGTTGCTGGCAAAGCTCAGCAGGTCTGGCAGCATCTGTGAAGAAAAGTCAGAGTTAACGTTTTGGGTCCAGTGATGCTTCCTCAACTCCTAAACTCAATGCACTGACCAATAAAGGCAAGCATACCAAATGCCTTCCTCTCTATCCCATCTAACCACAATTCCACTTTCAAGGAGCCATGAACCTGGACTCCAACTCTCTTTGTTCAGCAATGTTCCCCAGGACCTTACTATTAAGTTCTGCCCTGAATTACCTTTCCAAAATGCAGCACCTCACATTTATGTAAATTAAACTCCATCTGCCACCCTCAGCTCATTGGCCCATCTGATCATGGTCCCATTGTACTCTGAGAAAACCTTCTTCACTGTCCACCACACATCTACTTTTGGTGTCTTCGGCAAACTTACTAACCTTACCTCCTATATTCACCTCCAGTTAGCCTGACATCTATGCTGGGGAAATTATTCAAGCCTACAATCCAGGGTAGGGTAACTGATCACCTGGAAAAATTTTAGCCATGCAGGGACCATCAACATAGATTCATGCAGGGTAGGTCATGTTAGCCAAAACTTCACAAGGTTTTTAGAAGAGCTAACAGTTAAACTGCCAGTCTTGTCCCTCTCTCAACTAGTCTCTGTATGTAACATTATAGTTATACATAATAACTGAAACTCTAAGTCCATAAAAAACATGATGAGCCACCACTGGATTTCAGTAAAGTGCTAAAGCAAAGTACAGAAGAAGCAAGAGCTGCAAAAGAACGTACAACCTGATCAAGGGTTTCCTGTTGAGAAAGTGCCAAATCTCTTGAAAGAATTCACTTGCATTTTTTAAAATAATTTGTGGGATGTGGGTGTCACTGGCTGGTCAGCATTTCTTGCCCAACCACAGTTGACCTTGAGAAGGTCGTGGTGAGCTGCCTTCTTGAACCACTGCAGTTCACCTGCTGTGGGTTGATCCACAGTGCTATTAGGGAGGGAATTCTCAGATTTGGACCCAGCAACAGTGAAGGAACGGCAAGATATTTCCAAGTCAGATGGTGAGTGGCTTGGAGGGGAACTTGAAGATGGTGGTGTTCCCATTTATACGCTACCCTTGAGCTTCTAAACAGAAATGGTCGTCAGTTTGGAAGGTGCTGCCTGAGGATTTTTGGTGGATCCCTGCAGTGCATCTTGTAGACAGTACGCACTGCTGTGACTGAGTGTCAGTGGTGGGGGGAGTGGGATGTTTGTAGATGTAGTGCCAATCAAGCGGCTGCTTTGTCCTGGATGGTGTCAAGCTTCCTGAGTGTTGCTGGGGCTGCACCCATCCAGGCAAGTGGGGAGTATTCCATCACACTCCTGACTTGTGCCTTGTAGATGGTGGACAGGCTTTGGGGAGTCAGGAGGTGAGTTACTCACCGCAGGATTCCCAGCCTCTGGCCTGCTCTTGTAGTCACTGTGTTAATGTGTTGAGTCCAGCTGAGTTTCTGGTCAATGATACCCCCAGGATGCTGACAGTGGGGTATTCAGTGATGGTAACACCATGGAATGTCAAGGGGCGGTGGTTAGGTTGTCTCTTATTGGTGATGGTCATAGCCTGGCATTTGTGTGGCGCAAATGTCACTTGCCACTTGTCAGCCCAAGCCTGGATACTGTCCAGATCTTGTTGTATGTGAACACGGACTGCTTCAGTATCCGAGGAGTCACGAATGTTGCTGAACATTGTGCAAACATCAGCGAACATCTCCAGTTCTGACCTTATGATGGAGGGAAAGTCACTGATGAAGCAGCTGCTGGTTTGTGGTTTGAACCTAGGACACGATCATGAGGAATTCCTGCAGAGGTGTCCTGGAGCTGAAATGAATGACCTCCAAAAATGAAACCATCTCTTCTAAGTCAGGTATGACTCCAACCACTGAAGTGTTTACCCCCGACACACATTGATTCCAGTTTTGCCAGGGCTCCCTGGTGCCACACTTGGTCGAATGCAGCCTTGATATCAAGGGCTGTCACCCTCACCCTCTGGAATTCAGCTCTTTTGTCCATGTTTGAACCAAGGCTGGAATGAGGTCAGGAGCTGAGTGGCCCTGGCAGAACCCAAACTGGGCGTCACTGAGCAGGTTATTGCTGAGCAGGTGCTGCTTGATAGGACTGTTACTGACACCTTCTATCACTTTACTGCTGATCGAGAGCAAATCATTGGGGCAGTAAATGGCCGGGTTGGATTTGTCCTGCTTTTTATTTATGGTACATAGCCAGGCAATTTTCCACACTGTCGAGTAGATGTCAGTGTTGTAACCAGAACAGTTTGGCAAAGGGGCTGGTAAGTTCTGGAGCACAAGTCTTCAGCACTATTGCTGAAATGTTGTCGGGGCCATAGCCTTTGCAGTCTCCAGTGTCTCCAACTGCTTCTTGATATCACGTGGAGTGAATGAAATTGGCTGAAGACTGGTAGCTGAAGATGGATTATTCACTCAGCACTTCTGGCTGAGGATTGCTGCGAAAGCTTCAGCCTTGCGTTTTGCACTAATGTGCTGGTCTCTTCCTCCAATGAGTACCATTGATCTCTGGATTCATTCAGACTGCAGAGCCTAGATCTCATCCACTGGCTGTGGAATCACTTAGCCCTGACTGGCACACCCTCCTGCACTCTCCATTGATCCAGGGTTGACGCCCTGGCGTTATGGTAATGGCTGAGTGGGGGATATGCTGGGCCATGAGGTTACAGATTGTGCTGGAGTACAATTCTGCTGCTGTTAATGGCCTTCAGCACGTCATGGGTGGTCACTATGGTGTTGCTAGATGTGTGCGAAGTCTGTCCCACTTGGCACAGTGATAGAGCCACAGAAGAGGATAGCGGTTATTCTCAATGTGAAGGCAGGATTTTGTCTCCACAAGGACTGTGCAATGGTCATCTTTCCCAATAGTGTCATGGACAGATGCACCTGCAGCCGGCAGATCGGGAAGGATGGGGTCAAGTATGTATTTCCCTCAAAAAAGAAAATACTGGAAATCAAAGCAGGTCAGGCAACCTCCATACAGAGAAAGCAAACTAACATTTGAGTCTAGTTGACCCACCCTCCTCCCCTAACCAAAAAAATAGACTGTGCGGAGGTTCGGTAAGGGTAGGCTTTCTTTAATTTTTCTTCTGGAAATCTAGAGTAGACAGAATGGAAGCGAGAGCAGTTGCATGCTCCTCTTGCAGGATGTGGCAGGGTAAGGGTCACTGCTGGTGGACCCTCTGACTTTACCCGAGTGAAGTGCAGCCAACTCCAGCTCCTCAAAAACCATGTTAGGGAACTGGAGCTGGATGAACTCTGAATCATTCAGGATGCTGAGCGGATGATAGAGAGGAGTTATAGGGAGGTGGTCACACCCAAGGAAAAAGGTATCTGGGTGGCTGTCAGGAAGGGGAAAGGGAATAGGCAGACAGTGCAGGGATCCCCTGTGGCCATTCCCCTCAATAATAAGTATACTGTTTTTGATTCAGTTGGGGCGGAATAACCTACCAGGGGAAGGCCATAGCAGACAGGTCTCTGAGCCTGTGGCAGAGAAGGGAAAGGGAGAGAATAGGAGAGCAATTGTAGTGGGAGATTCGATAGTAAGAGGTACAGGCAGGCGGTTCTGTGGGCACGAACGAGACGAATGGATGGTATGTTGCCTCCCGGGTGCCAGGGTCCGTGATGTCTCAGATCGTGTCTTAAGGGGGAGGGTGAGCAACCAGAAGTAATGATACACATCGGTCTCAATGACATAGGGAGAAACAGGACTGGGAATGTGAAAAACGAGTACAGGGAGTTAGGTTGAAAGCAGAAGCCTGGGACAAACAGGGTAGTTATCTCTGGATTACTACCAGTGCCGTGTGATAACGAGTTAAGAAATAGGGAGAGAGTGCAGCTAAACACGTGGCTACGGGGCTGGTGTAGGAGGGAGGGCTTCCATTGTGTGGATAATTGGAGCACATTCTGGGGAAGGTGGGACCTGTACAGTAAGGACGGGTTGCACCTGAACAAGAAGGGCACAAATATCTTGGGAGGGAGGTCAGCGAGAGCTGTACGGGATGGTTTAAAATAGATTGGCATGGGGTGGGGAACTGGATTTATAATTCAGAGGATGAGGTATTCAGCCTCCCATTGGACACAACAGGGAGTGAGGTTGTTTATAAAGAAATGCGGTCGATGGAGCGTAATTGTGGACACAGAGATGGTTTGAAGTGTGTATACTTCAATGCGAGAAGTATCAGAAATAAGGAGGATGAACTTAGAGCATTGGTCGGTACTTGGAACTACGATGTTGTGGCAATTACAAAAACTTGGGTAACTCGGGGAGAGAAATGGTTGTTGGAAGTTCCGGGATTTGGATGCTTTAAAAGAAATAGAGAGAGTGGAAAAAGAGGTGGTGGAGTGGCATTGCTAGTCAGGGCGAGTATCGCAGCTACTGAAAGGCAGTTTGAAAATCATATGTCTACAAAGTCAGTTTGCATTGAGATCAGGAATAAGAAGCGAGCAGTCACTTTGTTGGGGTTTTTTTAAAGATCCCCTAATAGTTGCAGAGAAGTAGAGGAGTGGATTGGGAGGCAGATACTGGAAAGGTGCAGAAGTCACAGGGCTGTAGTCACAGATGACTTCAAATTTTCAAATATTGATTGGAACCATTTTCGTTGTAATAGTTTAGATGGAGCGGGTTTTTTCCAATGCGTTCAGCAAGGATTACTGATACAGTATGTAGATAGACCAACACGAGGAGAGGCCACTTTGGATTTGGTCCTTGGCATGAACCAGGCCAAGTGTGAGACTTTTGGTAGGAGAGCATTTTGGTGGCAATGATCATAATTCTGTTTCTTTTACAATAGTCATGGAAAAGGATAGGTACATACAGCAGGGTAAGAATTATAAATGGGGAAAGGGTAATTACAATTCTGTTCGGCAAGAACTGACAGATGCTGTCAGAGAAGAGCACTACTAAAATGTGGAGATTGTTTCAGGAATGCATACTGTGTGTGATCGATATGTTTGTCCCCAGCAGGCAGGGAAAATGCGGTCGAGTGAGGGAGCCTCGGTTCTCAAGAGAGGTCAAACGACTGGTTAAGAGGAAGAAGGAGGATGATGTAAGGTTTAGGAAAAGAGGAACTGAAAAGGCTCCAGAGGGATACAAGTTATCCAGGAAGGAGCTGAAGAAAGGGCTTAGGAGAGCTATAAGGGGGCATGAGAAAACCTTGGTGGGTGTGATCAAGGAAAACTCCAAGGCTTTTTACACATGGGTGAGGAATAATAGAATGACCAGAGAAAGGGGAGGGCCACATCAAGGATTGTAAAGGGAATTTGTGCAGGGAGCCGAAAAAGATAGGAGAGGTCCTCAATGAATACTTTTTCTTCAGTATTCACAACTGAGAGGGACCTAGTTGTCGAGGAGGACGGTGTGAAACAGGCTGGTCGGAGGGAGGAGGTTGATGTTAGTAAAGAAGATGTGCTAGGAATTTTGAGGAAGGCGAATACAGGTAAGTCCCCTGGGCCTGATGGGATTTATCCAAGGATTCTATGGGAAGCGAGGGATGAGATCGCAGGGCCTTTGGCGATGATCTTTGCGTCCTCACTGTCCACAGGTATAGGGCCGGAAGGTTGGAAAGAGGCAAACAGCATTCCCTTGTTCAAAAAAGGGAATAGGGATAACCCAGGAAATTACAGACCAGTTAGTCTTACTTCAGTGGTGGGAAAATAATTGGAAAGGGCTCTGGGAGATAGGATTTATGATCACTTGGAAAGGCACAGTTTGACTTGTGATAATCAGCATGGATTTGTGAGGGGTAGATCATGTCTCACAAACCTTAATGAATTCTTTGGAAAGGTGACCAAACACATGCAAACACATGGATGAAGGTAGAGCAGTGGATGTGGTATACATGGATTTAAGTAAGGTGTTTGATAAGGTTCCCCATGGTAGGCTCATGCAGAAGGTCAGGAGACATGAGATAGGGGGAAATGTGGCAGATTGGATTCAAAATTGGGTGACCCTGAGGAGACAAAGGGTGGTAGTGGGTGGAACATATTCAAAATGTTGCTCAGTTACGAGTGGTGTACCACAAGCATCTGTTCTGGGTCCTCTTCTATTTGTGGTTTTTGTAAACGATTTGGATGTAGGAGTGGAAGGGTGGATTAGCACGTTCGCGGACGATACGAAGGTGGGTCGCATAGTGGACAGTGCGGAGGGCTATTCTAGGTTACAAGCAGACATTGATAGGATGCAGAGCTGGGCTGAGAATTGGCAGATAGACTTTAACCCTGAAAAGTGTGAGGTGATTGATTTTGGAAGGACAAACTTGAGAGCAGAATACAGGGTTAATGGAAAGAGTCTTGGCAGTTTGGAGGAGCAGAAGGATCTTGGGGTTCATGCCCACAGTTCCCTGAAAGCTGCCACCCAGGTGGGTAGAGTTGTTAAGAAGGTGTACAAAGAACAAAGAAACAAAGAAATCTGCACCACAGGAACAGGCCCTTCGGCCCTCCAAGCCTGCGCCGATCAAGATCCTCTGTCTAACCTGTCATCTGTTTTCTAACAGTCTGTGTCCATTTACTCCCCTCCCATCCATGTACCTGTCCAAATATATCTTAAAAGACGCTAACGTGTCTGCATCTACCACCTCCGCTGGCAACGCATTCCAGGCACCCACCACCCCTGTGTATGGTGTGTTAGCTTTCATTAATAGAGGGATTGAGTTCAAGAGCCGTGAAGATATGCTCCAGCTATTCAAAAGCCTGGTTCAGCCACATCTGGAGTATTGTGTCCAGTTCTGATGTGGAAGTATTGGAAAAGGTGCAGAGGAGATTTACCAGGACCTTGTCTGGAATGGAGGGAATGTCTTACAAGGAAAGGTTGAGAGAGGTAGGCCTTTATTCTTTACAACAACAAAGATGAGAGGTGACTTGACAGAGGTGTACAAAATGATCAGAGGAATAGATAGAGTGGACAGCCAGAGAACTTTTTCCTCGGGTGGAAGTAACTATTACGAGGCGACAAAGTTTTCAAGTGAAAGGAGGTAGATATCGGGGAAACGTCAGAGGTAGACAGGGCTGTTAAGAAGGCATACAGTGTTTTAGCTTTGATTAATAGAGGGATCGAGTTCCGGAACCAAGAGGTTATGGTGAAGCTGTACAAAACTCTGGTGCGGCCGCACTTGGAGTATTGCGTACAGTTCTGGTCACCGCATTATAAGAAGGATGTGGAAGCTTTGGAAAGGGTACAGAGGAGATTTACTAGGATGTTGCCTGGTATGGAGGGAAGGTCTTACGAGGAAAGGCTGAGGGACTTGAGGCTGTTTTCATTAGAGAGAAGAAGGTTGAGAGGTGACTTAACTAAAACATATAAAATAATTAGAGGGTTAGATAGGGTGGACAGGGAGAGCCTTTTTCCCAGGATGGTGACGGTGAGCACGAGGGGGCATAGCTTTAAATTGAGGGGTGAAAGATATAGGACAGATGTCAGAGGTAGTTTCTTTACTCAGAGAGAAGTAAGGGAATGGAACGCTTTGCCTGCAACGGTAGTAGATTCGCCAAATTTAGGTACATTTAAGTCGTCATTGGACAAGCATATGGACGTACATGGAATAGTGTAGGTTAGATGGGCTTGAGATCGGTATGACAGGGCGGCACAACATCGAGGGCCGAAGGGCCTGTACTGTGCTGTAATGTTCTATGTTCTATGTAGGTTCTGTGCTCAGACAGTGGTAGGGGCGTGGAATGCATTGCCGGAGAGGGTAGTGGAGTCGGCCTCATTAAAGGCATTTAAGCGGCTACTAGATCGGCATATGGATGGTAGTATAAGATGGGGGGGAGTTTAGATAGACTTTACGGTTAGGGTAAAAGTCCAGTACAACATCGTGGGCCAAAGGACCTGTACTGTGCTCTGTTCTATGTTCTATGACTTGTCATTACAGCTGATGGAAAGTGTGGAGGAAGCAGTATTTATGAAATAGTGTTGGGTGGGTGGAGTGCTGGGGGACAAAGTGTGTGTTGAAAGTTCAGATTAAGTGATGAGAATGCGAGAACGGCAGAATAATGGTACATCTAACTGCTTGTCTGAAAGAAACAAACAGTTCCACGAGAGTGAGGGGAGGGCAGAGGGGACATGGTGACAGCGAATAAAACAAGTAAAGCTCAAAGGAACGGAAGGAATGAGAATAGGTTCACAATTTGACGGTGTTGAACTTAATATTAAAGCCAGAAATTTGTAAAGCGCCTCATCTGAAGATGAGACATTGTTCCTCCAATTTGAGCTGTGATTCACTGCAGCGTTGCAGCATGCTGACAAGTGGGCATGTGATTTGATTTATTGTACTAACACACACCTAAGTACAGTGAAAAATTTGGTTGCAATATCTGCTCGGTTCGCAATAAACAACTGCACCTCCCAGTCGCAAACCATTTTAACTCCCCCTCCCATTCCTCAGATGACATGTCCATCCTGGGCCTCCTGCACTGCCACAATGATGCCACCCGAAGGTTGCAGGAACAGCAACTCATATTCCGCTTGGGAACCCTGCAACCCAATGGTATCAATGTGGACTTCACCAGCTTCAAAATCTCCCCTTCCCCCACCGCATCCCAAAACCAGCCCAGTTCGTCCCCTCCCCCCACTGCACCACACAACCAGCCCAGCTCTTCCCCTCCACCCACTGCATCCCAAAACCAGTCCAACCTGTCTCTGTCTCCCTAACCTGTTCTACCTCTCACCCATCCCTTCCTCCCACCGCAAGCCGCACCTCCATTTCCTACCTACTAACCTCATCCCACCTCCTTGACCTGTCCGTCTTCCCTGGACTGACCTATCCCCTCCCTACCTCCCCACCTATACTCTCCTCTCCACCTAACTTCTTTTCTCTCCATCTTTGGTCCACCTCCCCCTCTCTCCCTATTTATTCCAGAACCCTCTCCCCATCCCCCTCTCTGATGAAGGGTCTAGGCCCAAAACGTCAGCTTTTGTGCTCCTGTGATGCTGCTTGCCCTGCTGTGTTCATCCAGCTCCACACTTTGTTATCAGTGACATTTAAGTGACTGCTGGACATGCACATGGACAGCAGTGAATTGAGGGGAATGTAGGTTAGGTTATTTTATTTTTGGATTAGGAATATTCCACGGCACAACATCGTGGGCCGTAGGGCCTGTACTGTGCTGTACTTTTCTATGTTCTATGAATCCCTAGATGACTATAAGAGGAACATCAGAAGAGCAAAAAGAGGGCATGAGATTGATCTGACAGGTAAGGTCAAAGACAATCCCAAGAGGTTCTACATCTATTTTAAGAGTAAAAGAGTGGCTAGGAAGACAATATGTCCCTTAAAGATCAGCATGGCCATCTATGTGTGGAGCCACTGGAGATGGGGGAGATTTTTAATAAATATTGCTCAGCAGTGTTTACTGAGGAGAGAATCATGGATGCCAGCGATAAAAGAGAAACAAGTGGGAATGTTTCGGCCACATTTAGAGTACTGCGTACAGTTCTGATCACCACATTACCAAAAGGATGTGGATGCTTTGGAAAGGGTGCAGAGGAGGTTCACCAGGATGTTGCCAGGCACCCACGACCCTCTGTGTAAAGAACTTTCCACGCATATCTCCCTTAAACTTTCTTCCTCTCTATTTGAACTCATGACCCCTAGTAATTGAGTCCCCCACTCTGGGAAAAAGCTTCTTGCTATCCACCCTGCCTATACCCCTCATGATTTTGTAGACCTCAATCAGGTCCCCCCTCAATCTCCATCTTTCTAATGGAACGCGTTGCCAGCGGAGGTGGTAGACGCAGATACAATAGTGTCTTTTAAGATGTATCTGGACAGATACATGGATGGGCAGGGAGCAAAGGGATACAAACCGTTAGAAAATAGATGACAGGTTTAGACAGAGGATCTCGATCAGTGCAGGCTTGGAGGGCCGAATGGCCTGTTTTGCAGCGGAGAGCAGCAGGAGCCGGGCGGACGTGAAGTCAGGGCAGAGAGGCAGTTGGGAAGGTAAGTGAGTGCTATTTAAGGAAGCGTGTTCTAGGCCCCAGGTCCTACATAGTCGGGCCTCCCTCCCACCCTCCTCCTCTAACCTAATTAAGAGTCCACAGACTCGCAGCAAGAGAAAAGGTGGTCGAGGGAAGTGTCTGGTGAGAGAAGTGCGCGTCTTTGGCTCTGGAGTCTTGGTGAAGAGGCTGAGTGAGGAGATTACGCCAGGGTGAAGGACATGACTGCCAAGCGGATTCAGTGTGCTGTGTGCATGATGTGGGAGGTCAGGGAAACTGATGATGTTTCTGGCTCCTATAGCTGTGGAAAGTGTGTATACATACAGCTTCTGAAGGAGCATGTTGCAGCACAAAAGAAAGAGCTAGATGACCTCAGGCTCATCCAAGAGAACGAGAATTTTCTGGACAGGACCTTCAGTGAGGTCATTACGCCGAGGATACCAGAAGAGAGAAGGGAGATGACGATGAGGAAGGAAGAGATAATTCAAGTACAAGAGACCCCAGGGGAAGTGCCTCTTGTGAACAGGTTGACTCTCTTGGAAACTATCGAGACAGACGACACTGCCAGTGGGAGAGGCAGACAGGTCTGCCAATTGAAAATTGGCGTGGAGGCAGAGCCGAGGAGTCAGACATCATGCAGAGCCGTGGCAATAGGGGACTCCATAGTGAGAGGGACTGACAGGGGTTTCTGCGGCAACAGGCGAGATTTGAGATGGTGCGTTGCCTTCCTGGTGCCAGGATCCAGGACGTCACTGATAGAGTGCAGAGAATCCTCGAGGGTGAAGGTGAAGAGCCAGAGGTGGTGGTGTATGTCGGCACTAATGACGTTGGGAAGAAAAGGAGGAGCATTCTACAGCAGGACTTCAGAGAACTCGGAAGAAGGCTGAAAAGCAGGACTTCCAGGGTGGTTATCTCTGGCTTGCTTCCAGTTCCTCGGGCTGGAGAGGGCAGGAACAGAGAGATAATGGACCTGAACGTGTGGCTGAGGGACTGGTTACGGAAGCAAGGATTTAAATTCTTGGATCACTGGGGTATGTTTTGGGGTAAAGATAAATTATACAAGAGGGACGGGTTTCACCTTAAATGGGTGGGGGACCAGCTTTCTGGCAGGCAGGTTTGCCACTGCAACACAGGTGTGTTTAAACTAAGTAATTGGGGGGAGGGGCTAAACTGGAAATTTAAGAATCAAGTTAAAGGGAAAGTGAGAATAAGAGAAGTTAGGAAAGACAACAGAAACAACAGAGCGGAAAACTCTAGAAGGGATCGTACAGAATGGCCAAGTGAAATAGGGATTGATAGGAAGGGTGAGGGGAGAAACAAATTAAAAATTTTTTTATGAATGCACGAAGCATAAGAAATAAGGTGGATGAGCTTGAGGCTCAGTTGGAAGTTGGTAAGTACGATGTTGTGGGGATAACTGAGACGCGGCTTCAAGTGGACAGGTCCTGGGAAATGAATATTCAAGGCTATACGTGCTATCGATAGGACAGACTGACAGGCAGAGGGGGTGGGGTGGCCCTGTTGGTGAGGAATGATATTCGGTCCCTTGCAAGGGGGAGACATAGAGTCAGGAGATGTAGAGTCCGTATGGATAGAGCTGAGAAATTCTAAGGGTAGAAAGACCATAATGGGAGTTATCCAGAGAGAAAAGTCCAAGCTCAGTCAACCTCTCCTCGTAAGACAAGCCCTCCAGTCCAGGCAGCATCCTGGTAAACCTCCTTTGCACCCTCTCCAAAGCCTCCACATCTTTCCTATAATAGGTCAACCAGAACTGGACACAATATTCCAAGTGTGGTCTCACCAGGGTTTTGTAGAGCTGCAGCATAACCTCGTGGCTCTTAAACTCGATCCCCCTGTTAATGAAAGCCAAAACATCATATGCTTTCTTAACAACCTTATCCACTTGGGTGGCAACTTTGAGGGAGCTATGCACTTGAACACCAAGATCCCACTGTTCCTCCACACTGCCGAGAATCCTGCCTTTAATCCGATATTCAGCATTTAAGTTCGACTTTCCAAAATGCATCACTTCGCATTTATCCAGGTTGAACTCCATCTGCCATTTCTCAGCCCAGCTCTGCATTCTGTCAATGTCTCGCTGAAGCCTGCAATAGCCCTCAATACTATCAACGGCACCTCCAACATTTGTGTCATCAGCAAACATACTAACCCATCCCTCGACCAAGTCATTTATAAAACCTACAAAGAGCAGAGGCCCAAGAACAGAGCCCTGCGGGACACCACTCAGCACTGACCTCCAGGCAGAATACTTACCATCTACAACCACTCTCTGCCTCCTGTCAACTAACCAGTTCTGAATCCAAATGATAAGTTTTAATCTGCAGTTTGAGAGGGAGAAGGGACAATCGGAAGTGTCAGTATTGCAGTTGAATAAAGGGAACTATGGAGCTATGAGGGAGGAGCTGGCCAAAGGTCAATGGTTCAATACCGTAGCAGGGATGGCAGTGAAACAACAATGGCAGGTATTTCTGGATATAATGCAGAAGGTGCAGGATCAGTTCGTTCCAAAGAGGAAGAAAGATCCTAAGGGGAGGTGGGGGCGGCCGTGGCTGACGAGGGAAGTTAAGGTCTGTGTAAAGATAAAAGAGAAGTATAACATAGCAAAGATGAGTGGGAAGCTGGAGGACTGGGAAAGTTTTAAAGAGCAACAGAGGATAACTAAAAAGGCAATACACAGAGCAAAAATGAGCTATGAAGGAAAACTGGCCAAAAATATAAAGGAGGATAGTAAAAGCTTTTTTATGTGAAAAGAAAAAAAATGGTTATGACTAAAATTGGGCCCTTGAAGTCAGAAACGGGCGAATTTATTATGGGGAACAAGGAAATGGCAGGAGAGTTGATTAGGTACTTTGGATCTGTCTTCACTAGGGAAGACACAAGTAATCTCCCAGATGTTACAGTGGCTGAAGGACCGAGGGTAATGGATGAACTGAAGGGAATTTATATTAGGCAGGAAATGGTGTTGGATAGACTGTTAGGTCTGAAGGCTGATAAGTCCCCGGGACCTGATGGTCTGCATCCCAGGGTACTTAAGGAAGTGGCTCTACAAATCGTGGATGCATTGGTAATTATTTTCCAATGTTCTATAGATTCACGATCAGTTCCTGCTGATTGGAGGGTGGCTAATGTTGTCCCACTTTTCAAGAAAGGAGGGAGAGAGAAAACAGCGAATTATAGACCGGTTAGCCTGACGTCAGTGGTGGGAAAGATGCTGGAGTCAATTATAAAAGATGAAATTACGACTCATTTGGATAGCAGTAACAGGATAGGTGAGAGTCAACATGGATTGACGAAGGGGAAATTGTGCTTGACTAATCTTCTGGAATTTTTTGAGGATGTATCTATGAAGATGGACAAGGGAGAACCAGTGGATGTAGTGTACCTGGACTTTTAGAAAACCTTTCATAAAGTCCCGCATAGGAGATTGGTGAACAAAATTAGGGCACATGGTATTGGGGGCAAAATACTGAGTTGGATTGAAAATGGGCTGGCTGACAGGAAGCAAAGAGTAATGATAAACGGGTCTCTTTCGGAATGGCAGGCAGTGACCAGTGGGGTACCACAAGGCTCGGTGCTGGGACCGCAGCTATTTACGATACACATTAGTGATATAGATGAAGGCATTAAAAGTAATATTAGCAAATTTGCTGATGACACAAAGCTGGGTGGCAGTGTGAAGTGTGAGGAAGATGTTATGAGAATACAGGGTGACTTGGACAGGCTTGGTGAGTGGATGGATGCATGGCAGATACAGTTTAATGTGGATAAATGTGTGGTTATCCACTTTGGTGGCAAGAACAGGAAGGCAGATTACTATCTCAATGGAGTCAAGTTAGGTAAAGGGGAAGTGCAACGAGATCTGGGTGTTCTTGTACGTCAGTCAATGAAAGCAAGCATGCAGGTACAGCAGGTAGTGAAGAAAGCCAATAGCATGCTGGCCTTCATAACAAGAGGAATTGAGTATAGGAGCAAAGAGGTCCTTCTGCAGCTGTACAGGGCCCTGGTGAGACCGCACCTGGAGCATTGTGTGCAGTTTTGGTCTCCAAATTTGAGGAAGGACATTCTTGCTATTGAGGGAGTGCAGCGTAGGTTCACGAGGTCAATTCCCGGAATGGCGGGACTATCGTATGTTGAAAGATTGGAGCAACTGGGCTTGTATACGCTTGAGTTTAGAAGGATGAGAGGGGATCTGATTGAGGCGTATAAGATTATTAAGGGATTGGACACTCTGGAGGCAGGAAGCATGTTTCCGCTGATGGGTGAGTCCAGAACCAGAGGACACAGTTTAAAAATAAGGGTTAGGCCATTTAGAACAGAGTTGAGGAAAAACTTCTTCACCCAGAGGGTGGTGGATATAAGGAATGCTCTGCCCCAGAAGGCAGTGGAGGCCAAGTCTCTGGATAGTTTCAAGAAAGAGATGGATAGAGCTCTTAAAGATAGAGGAATCAAGGGTTATGGGGACAAGGCAGGAACAGGATACTGATTGTGGATGATCAGCCATGATCATAATGAATGGTGGTGCTGGCTCGAAGGGCCGAATGGCCTACTCCTGCACCTATTGTCTGTTGTCTATTGTTCTTTGTTCTATCTTTTGGTCCGCATCCACATTACCAGAGAGGTGGTGTTTGAAGCCTTAGATCACATTAATGCGGATAAATCCCTGGGACAGATCGAGTGGCACGGTGGCTCAGTGGTTAGCACTGCAGCCTCACAGCGCCAGGGACCCGGGTTCAATTCCAGCATCGGGCGACTGTCTGTGTGGAGTTTGCACATTCTCCCCGTGTTTGCGTGGGTTTTCTCCGGGTGCTCTGGTTTCCTCCCACAGTCCAAAGATGTGCAGGCTAGGTTGGATTGGCCATGCTAAATTGCCTGTCGTGTTCAGGGGTGCATGGGATATCAGGGGATGGGTCTGGGTGGGATGCTCCAAGGGGCGATCTGGACTTGTTGGGCCAAACGGCCTGTTTCCACACTGTAGGGAATCTCATCTAGTCTAAGTCCTCACTTGGATGTTGTGGGAGGCTACAGAAGAAATTACAGAGGCCTTTGCAGAGAATTTTGCTTCATCTTTCGCCACTGGTGAAGTTCCAGAAGACTGGAGCGTGGCTAATAGAGACAGTAAGAAATGCAGATGCCGAAGTCAAAGATAACACAGAGTCAGAAAATGAATGAGGCTCCCTACCTGAAACATCAACTTTCCTGCGCCTCTGGTGCTGCCTGGCCTGCTGTGTTCCTCCAGCTCCACACTTTGTTATCTCTGGAGGGTGGTTCATGTTTTTCCAATTTTTCAAGAAAGATAGCAAAGACAAGCCAGGGAACTACAGGCCAGTGAGCCTGACATCACTGGTAGGCAAGCTGCTGGAGAGGATACTGAGGGACAGGATCAACCAACATTTAGATAGTCAAGGTCTGATTAAGGACAGTCTGCATGGATTTGTGTGCAAGGAGTCACATCTGACAGATCTTTCAGAGTTTTTTGAAGAGGTAACCAGGAGGATGGATGAGGGTAGGGCAATGGATATTGTCTCTATGAACTTTAGTGAGGCCTTTGACAAGATCCTGACGGCAGGCTCGTCATGAAGGTTAGATCACCGGGGTCCAGGGAAAGCTAGCTAATTGGATTCAAAATTGGTTCGATGGTAGTAAGCAGAGGAGGATGATTAAAGGTTGTTTCTTGGGCTGGAGGCCTGTGACTCGTGGTGCGCAACAGGTCCCAATGCTGCATCTTTGTTATTTGCTACTATTGGGATATGAGTGTACAAGGCATGATTAGTAAGTTTGCGGATGATTCAAAATTAAGAAATATTGTTGTTAGCGAAGAAGATTATCAGAAATTGCAGAAGGATCTTGATCAGATGTAGAAATGTGCTGCGGATTGGCAAATGCAATTCAAGACAGGTAAGTGTGGAGTATTGCATTTCAGGAAGTCAAATGAAGGTTGGACTTATACATAAATAATAAGGTCTTGAGCAGTGTTGTGGAACAGAGCGACTTCGGAGTACAAGTATATATACCATTGACAGCAGCATCACTAGTGGACAAGGTCATTTAGCATACTGGCCTTCACTGGCCGAGACACAGAGTACAGAAGTTGGGACGTTATGTTATCATCATCGGTGAGGCTGCACTTGGAGTCCTTTGTGCAGTTGTGTTCACCCTATTGCAGGAAAGACACAGTTAAACTGGAAAATGTGCAAAGAAGATTTACGAGGATGTTCTCGAGACTACTAGGTGTGAGTTATAGGGACAGGTTGGCCAGGATAGGATTTTATTCCTTGGAATATGGGAGAATATGGGAGAATTGTGGTGCTGGCTCGAATGGCCAAAGGGGCTACTCCAGCACCTATTGTCTATGATGAAGGGTGCTGCTTTGGAGGTGTATAAAATCATGAGGGGTATAGATAGGATGAATGTATCTCGTCTTTTACCTCAGGATGGGAAATTGAACACTAGATGTTTAAGGTGAGGGGGGAAAGATTTAAGAAGGACCTGAGGGCAACTTCTTGACGCAGAGAGTGGTGTGTATATGGAATGGGCTGCCAGAGAAAGTGGTTGAAGCAGGTACAATAGCAACATTTAAAAAACATTTGGATAGGTACATGGATGGGAAGGGTTTAGAGAGATATGGACCAAATGCAGACAATTGGAACTTGCTGAGTGGGCAGCATGGACCAGTTTGGGCCAGAGGGCCTGTTTCCATGCTGTATTACTCCATAACTCTATGTCATCTCAATTTCCTTACAATAGCCCTGGCCGCAGGTTGTCAAAGCCATCAGATTTAAATTTATCTCTGACTCCAGTATCTGCATTTCCTGCTGTCTAAGATTTAAATTCAATTGGCTTTCAATCGTTAAGTGCTTCATTAAATTTAATTGGCTGATTCCAGTTCATTCCCAAAACATCCAAACAAACCAAACATTTTCAATCATAGCCAATCGATACATGTTTAAATTTTTAGAACTGTTTCCAATCTGCAGCTGCTTACAGGCCCATTTTCTGTATAAATCCCTAAGCTTAGGAAAGCAATCTGTTTCTTACAGGGACCATGTACACTTTTTTTCACAAATTCTAGCTTCCTGCCTTCCAATTCATGATTACTCTACACAACTTCGTAACGCCTCCCCCTTAAAAAAAAGAACCATTAACATGATAAGATGGCTTTTCTTTTAAATCTTAACACCATGAGCACGAAACACACAGGTCAGTAATCTGAAGTTACACCTTTCATACTAGTTCTACATATATATTCAACAGATGACCGTGCCGGTTCTATCGTATCTACTCATCATGTTTTAACCCTGTGATAACACATCGTAAATTTTTTTTTAACTGACTGCAACACATGCAGTTTGTAAATTAAAAAACCTGAGACATAAGACTCCGACAAAACAGTTTTACGTTTGTCTTTGAATGTTTCCAGAAAGATGACAATATTGTGGTTTATATACACAACCATCTCCAAAATATTGTTTGTAATATAAACATTAAAATGTTGCAAGGCCTGTACCAAACTCAATAATTCTTTTTTAATGGTTGTTTATTTTACCTAATGCATATTGTATTTCTTTGGCCAATTGGCCCTCCATTTTCACCATTATCCTCCCACATCCAATCCCAATACAGCTCCAACACCTACATCACTGGCATCAATAGCGAATTTAAAGGGCATTGAAAAATTTGGTCTGCCTAAAACTGGTGCAGTGGTTAACATGGCTTTAAAATTATCAAATGCTTCCAGGCATTATTCTCTCCGCTGAAATTTTCTTTTACTCGCAAATCCGTCAGCAGTGCCACCACACTGCTAAAGTTTGGCATTAATTTCCAGTAGATTCCCCTCGGTCCCAAAAATTTAAGCATCTCTTTCTTCAAGGATGGTCTTGGAAATTCCTCAATAGCCTTCGCCTTCACATTCCTTGGGGTTGTCCTTCCATGTTCGATATTGTGTCCCAACAATGTCACTTCTGCCTTCGCAAATTGAATTTTTACTAAATTTATAACCTGTTTTGCCTCATGCACTCTTTCAAAGAGCACTGCCAAATGCACCATGTGTTCTTTCCATGAATGGCTAAAGATCACTAAGTCATCTTCAATCAGTCAATCTGTCAGAATTCCGTTCATAAGTCTTTGAAATATGGCTGGTGCTTTCTTCAAACCAAAGGGTATCATCTAACTTTGTGAATGTAAGAGTCTTATCCAACTGTTTCTACATAGTCCTCCAGCCTCGGAATTCGGTATGAGTCTGATTTAGTTATGGTGTTGGCATTCTGATAATCCACATAGAATTGTTCACTGCCATCAGGTTTGGGAACCAACATGATCAGCAAACTCCACTCACTTTGACTGGGGTCAGTGATGTCTTCCACTTCATTCTGTACCTGTGCGGCTTTAAAAGGATTAAGCCTGTAGGGGTGTTGTTTTATTGAAACAGTATTCCCTACCTCACCCTCATGCACAATAAGATAAGTCCCCATTCCATTCCTACATAAGTCCTCATTTTGCTGCAACAAACCTTTCAATTCAGTTCTCTGTTCCTGAGATAGAAACATCACTAATCTATCCCATTCTCCAAGTACTTCCTCATTATTTAAATTATTTTGAAGCACATCAAAATCCAAATCATCTGGATTTGATTCCTCACACTGAGGGATAGGAACTAATACCTGTTTCTCCAGTTCCCTATCCATATCAGGGTTTCAAAGAACAAAGAAACCTACAGCACAGGAACAGGCCCTTCGGCCCTCCAAGCCTGCGCCGATCAAGATCCTCTATCTAACCTGTCATCTATTTTCTAACGGTCTGTGTCCATTTGCTCCCTGTCCATCCATGTACCTGTCCAAATATATCTTAAAAGACGCTAACGTGTCTGCGTCTACCACCTCCACTGGCAACGCATTCCAGGCGCCCACCACCCTCTGTGTAAAGAACTTTCCACGCATATCTCCCTTAAACTTTCCTCCTCTCACTTTGAACTCATGACCCCTAGTAATTGAGTCCCCCCCACGCTGGGAAAAAGTTTCAATGTAATAAATTTTCCCACCTGGTATCCTTACCAGATAATTCACCTGACTAACTTCTTCTCAACCTGTTAGGGGCCACTAAACCTTGGTTTGAAGAGATCTTCTACCATTGGTAACAATGCCAATACTTTATCCCCACGGGAAAATGCACGAATTTTAAATTTCTCATCTGCTTCATTAGATGCTGTGTCACCTTCAGATGCTGTCTAGCTAATACACCGAATTTGTTTAATTTTTCTCTCGCCTCAGATACATAATCAGATTCTGATATCTCTGACTCTGCGCCAATCAATTTGTCCTTAATTAACTTTAAATGCCATCTTATTTCGGATCCAAATATCAACTCAAATGGAGTAAACAGAGTCGATTCCTTTGGGGCATCAGTAATGGCAAACAATATAAATGGGATACCTTTGTCCCAATCATTTGGGTAATTCTGGCAAAAAGCCCTCAGCATGGTCTTTAGGGCCTGATGCTACCTTTCCACTGTTCCCTGGGATTCAGGATAGTATACACTCGATTTAAAGTGTTGGCTGCCGAAACTATCCAAGGCCTCCTTAAATAGTTTGGCAGTAAAGTTGAACCCTTGGCCTGACTGATTCTCCCTGGGTGGTCCATAATGGGTAAAGAACACAAGCAACTCCTCCACAACCTTTTTGCCTTGACATTCCATAATGGAATTGCCTCCGGAAATCTGGGAGGCACATCCATTATGGTTAGGAAATATTGGTTTTCACTTTTGGTTTTAGGGAGGGAACCTACACAATCAATCATAATCCACATGAAAGGTTCTACAAATGCAGGAATTGGTATCAGAGGGATTAACATTGTTTCAGAGATAGCAGGAACTGCAGATGCTGGAGAATCGGAGGTAACAAGGTGTGGAGCTGGATGAACACAGAAGGACACCCAGCATCAGAGGAGCAGGAAGGCTGACGTTTCAGCCTAGACTCTTCTTCAGAAAAAGAACGGTCCTTCTGAAGAAGGATCTAGGCCCGAAACATCAGCTTTTGTGCTCCTGAGATGCTGCTGGGCCTGTTGTGTTCATCCAGCTCCACACTTTGTTATCTTGGATTCTCCAGCGTCTGCAGTTCCCATTATCACTGGTTTTATTACTACCTGTTGTTTTCCTACCATTTGACGCGTTGGACAGGTATGGCAAAATTCAACCACATCCTTATCTAATCCAGGCCAATATACATGCTTTTGTAACTTAGTCTGAGTCTTCCTTGCTGCTAGGTGACTTCCTACTGGTAATTTGTGGGCTACCCACAACACTTCCTATCTGAATGCTACCAGCAACACAATCTGGTAAAGTTCTACCCATTTCTCCTCTGCACTAAGCTGCCACTGTCTTCATTTCCACCTCAGGATTCTATCCTTAAGGTATAACATCTGGGGAACACATTCTGATTCCCTTTCTGAGAAGGCTTTACGATGTAAACCTTTCATCGTCACATCTTTTTGCTATCACTCCTTTCGTCTTTCAGAACTAAACACCTCTGCCTAAACCTCTACCTGTTCACCAAACAGGTTGTCAGCTCACCCGACCTCAACACCTTCATCTCCATCTTTGGTTTTCGCATCTTGTTTTAATCTTTGACTATTGGATCTTGTCATCACAGAGTCTGTCTGGAAAATTCCAGGGTATTTCCTTAATTCCGTGGTTTTCTTTTGGCTTTTCCACTACAATGGGCATCACTCCCACCTGTGATCCAGCTGTTTCATTTACAAGAATAAACTGTAGCCTAAATAATAGCTAATATTTCCATCACTCCCACAATCACTTCCCCAGTCTTGTTTGGACTTTCTAGCCTTACCTTACACAGGGGAACACCACTCATGTGTCCATTTATTCCTCAGGTTATCACTCTCTCAACTAACTCTCTCAATTTCAGAAGGAGTGCAAATGCTTTCATCTCTTACTTTTAGACACTGGTTAGCTCCTGTATCTCCCAATTGTTTCACTTCTTTACCTTGCCTCCCTGTTCTCCCTGAATATACCTTACCCACAAAGGTGAAGTCTTTGTAGAGATCGGGCACCATCTCACCACCCAGCCTATGGCCAGGCTGTGCCCTCTCCTGCAGCTCCTCGACTTCTTTCAGGATTTCCTTCACGACACCAACTAAACCTACTGGTTCATCATCTTTTACCACATCGTCTTTCGCAGTGTCCCTCTTAAACCACCGGCACAGTGACTTTATGTGTCCCCCTCTGTTACAGCGAAAACACCTGAGGCCTTTCACCTCCTTTTTACCCTGCTTTTTAGAATCCCTCCAGTGTAGAAACAGGCTCTTTGGCCCAACAAGTTCACACTGACCTTCAGAGCACCCACCCAAACCCATTCATCTGTAACCCACACATCCCTGAACACTATGGGCAACTTTACCAACTCCACTACAATTTCAGCTTTCCTCATATCCCTAGTTAAATCTAATTCTAGCCTGTTTTCTAATTCTAAAAGAATATCCTTCCTCTGTAATTTTAAAGTCTCTTGGCAAATTTGGGAAGCATCTTTAAACCCCAGAACCTCTTTCGCCATGTGAAGAGCCATTTCCCCCACTTTTGATGTAAATGGCTTATTGGTCAAGGGTGTATGGTTTTTGCTTTGAGGATTCCACAGGTTAGATATGTGAGAGCTCGTGGGTTCAAATCCCAGACGAGCCCTGATTGCTTGCCTTTAGTTTGGGCGGCACAGTGGCTCCGTGGTTAGCACTGCTGCCTCCCAATGCCAGGGGCCTGGGCTCAATTCCACCCTGAGGCAACTGTCAGTGTGCAATTTACACATTCTCTGCGTCTCAAGGCCCAACAGCGACACTAGGCATACCTGAAGATGAGGTGCCAAACTGTGAAGCCACCAAACATGACTACTTGCACACTAAACAAATTAAACAGCATATGGTAGAATGTGCTAAGCAACTCCACAATGAATGGATCAGTTCTAAGCTCTGCATTCCTGCCATGTGAACGGTAAACAGCTCACTGGAGGAGGAGGCCCCACAAATGTCCCCATCTTCAATGATGGAAGAGCCCAGCACATCAGTGCAAAAGACAAGGCTATAGCTTTCACAGCAATCTTCAGCCAGAAGTGCCGAGTGGATGATCCATCTCAGCCTCCTCCAGTGGGACCCCATGCGCCAAACACCTCCCACCCCATTCCCCACTATTGCATAAATTCTGTCCCCTCCACACGTCATGTCAGCTCTGATGGTGAAGAGTCATTTAGACTTGAAATTTAGTTTGCTTTCTCTCCATGGATGCTGCTTGACCTGGTGTGATCTCCAACATTTTTTGGTTTCAGTAGAGATCACAAAATCTGCAGTAATTTGATCCTACATTATGTTGTTCCCTCTTGTTGGTTCCTTCACCCCCTGCTGCAGACACAGTCTCATAGCTATGTCCTTTAGGACCCGACCAGCTCCATCAGTCGTACTGCTGCCGAGCCACTCTTGGTGGTGAACATTGTAATACCCCACCCAGAGGACATTTTGTCCCCCTCAGTGCTTCCTCTAAGTGTTTTACAACATGGAGGAAGACTGATCCATCAGCTGAGGGAGGGTGGTTTGTGGTAATCAGCAGGAGGATCCCTTGCCCATGTTTAAACTGAAGCCATGAGATTTCATGGGGTACAGAGTGAATGTTGAGAACTCCTACAGCAACTCTGTCCCAACTGTATCCTGCTGTGCCGACACCCCTGCTGGGTCTGTCCTGCCGGTGGGACAGGACATATCCAGGGACGGTGATGGTGGTGTCTGGGGACATTGTCTGTAAGATATGATTCTGTGAGTATGACCGTGTCAGGCTGTTGCTTGACTAGTCTGTGAGACAGCTCTCCCAATGTTGGCACTGACCCCCAGATATTGAGTAAGGAGGGTCAAAAGGGCTGTTTCTGCCATTGCCTACACCTGGTCAATGCCAGGTGATCCATCTGGTTTAAATTCTTTGAGTCTTTGTAATGATTGATACAACCGAGTGGATTGCTCAGTCATTTCTGCTGGCAACTGAGAATCATGCACATTCATATGGGTCTGGAGTTACAGTAAGCCAGACCAGGTGAGGGTGGCAGATTTCCTTCCCTGAAGGACATTAGTGAACCAGATGGGTTTTTCCGACAGTTAGCAATGCTTCCATGCTTATCAGTAGATTTTTAATTCCAGACTTTTTTATTGAATTCAAATCCCACCATCTGCTGCGGCAGGATTCAAACCTGGGACGCACAACATCAGCTGAGTTTCTGGATTAATAGGTTAGCCATCACCTCCCCACGTTTACTCATGTGTATCAGAAGGAGTACTTAAAGAAATTAAGATTTTAAGAGAAGTGGGAGCAAGTCAATCTTTGATGATGAGAGGTGAAATATGTCAATCAGAAGCAATAATGTTAGATGGGCAGCACGGTGGCTCAGTGGTTGGCACAGCAGCCTCACAGCACCAGAGGACCCTGGTTAGATTCTGGCCTCAGGCGACTGTCTGTGTAGAGTTTGCACATTCTCCCCATTTCCGCATGGGTGCTGCGGTTTCTTCCCACAGTCCAAAAGATGTGCGGGCTAGGGGATCGGCCATGCTACATTGCCCATAGCGCTCAGGGATGTTTAGGTTAGGTGGGTTAGACAAGGGAAAGGCAGGAGTATTGGGTCTGGGTGGGGTGCTATTTGGAGGGCCGGTGTGGGTTTGTTGGGCCGAATGGCCTGTTTCGACATGGTAGGGATTCTATGATGATTCTATGAAAAGGGTGTAATATGTGAAATTCATGGTTAGCCGAGTTCCATTATATAAGAGTTTGGTGTGAAGTGGTGGTAGGAGTAATAGAGAAATTCTCAGTTCTGGAAATACAGTTTACAGTCAGCAATGATATAGCTGGATCACAGGTGGGAGTGATGCCTACTGTGATTGAAAAACCATTGGAAAATCCGACAACTGAGGTGTTATAGGAAGTATTTTGTGGGATTTTTCTTCACTTGAGGAGCCCTTTACAGGAGTCTTAAATGATTGCATAGGACCTCTCCCTAAAAGAAAATGTGGGAATTAATGACAGCAAGGTGTGGAGCTGGATGAACACAGCAGGCCAAGCAGCATCAGAGGAGCAGGAAAGCTGACATTTCGGGCCTAGACTCTCGTCAGCTTCCCTGGCCCTCTGATGCTGCTTGGCCTGCTGTGTTCATCCAGCTCTACACCTTGTTATCTCAGATTCTCCAGCATCTGCGGTTCTGACTATCTATGGGAATTAATGTTTGTTGACCATGTTGATTGTGTCGACAAGATTTATTACAGTTAGGCCTCACTTAGAATATTATGCACAGTTCTGGTCACCACGCTTTTCCTCCGCCTTCATGCTGTGTTATCTCTAACTCCAGCATCTGCTGTTCTTACTATCTCACCAGAAGGATGTGGATGCTTTGGAGAGGGTACAGAAAAGGATGCTACCTGGTGTGGGAGAATTTAGCTGTGAAGGAAGGTTGGATAGACTGGGTTTGTTATCACCAGAATGCAGGAGGTTGAGGGATGACCTGAATGGATAGAGTGGAAACTATGAAGTGTTCTCCCAGGGTGAAGGTGTCAATTATTAGGGGACACAGGTTCAAGATGCAAGGGGGGGAAAGTTTAAAACCGATGTGTGAGGCTCTCTTTCACAAAGAGAGTAGTGAGTGCGGAAAATGCGCTGCCAAAGGAGGTGGTGGAAGCAGACACAGGAGTAGTATTCGAGAAGCACCCTGCCCAATACATGAATAGGAAGGGAATAGAGGGATGGCGATCTTGTAATTGAAGACAGTTTTGGTATGGAAGGGCAAAATATGTCCGTGTAGACATGGAGGGCCAAAAGGCCTGTTCCTGAGCTGTACTATTCCTTATTCTTTATTTCCTGAGGCCACTCAATTTCACAATATCACGCTAAAAGGGATTATACAAGCCGTTACTCAATTTGTTTTACTAGAAATGGACCAATCACAGAGATACAATCAGATCAAGGATCAAATTTTACATCAGAATTATTCAAGGAAGTTATGGATAGTTTAGGAATAAAATAATTCAAATTTACTGTGTACTATCCAGAATTGCAGGGAGCTCAAGAACGGTGGCATCAAAATTTAAAGACCATGTTGAGTGCCTACAGTAAGACGATTGATAGGACTGGGATGAAATAATACTGTTTGTTCTTTCTGCAATTCTAATGAATCTACTAAATGTTGTTCAAAAAAGGGAATTGGGATAACCCAGGAAATTACAGACCACTTAGTCTTACATCACTGCTGGGCAAATTATTGGAAAGGGCTCTGAGGGACAGGATTTATGATCACTTGGAAAGTCACAGTTTGATTCGTGATAGTCAGCATGGATTTGTGAGGGGTAGATCATGCTTCACAAATCTTAGTGAATTCTTTGGAGAGGTGACCAAACACATGGATGAAGGTAGAGCAGTGGATGTGGTGTACATGGATTTAAATAAGGCATTTGATAAGGTTCCCCATGGTAGGCTCATGCAGAAGGTAAGGAGGCATGGGATGGGGGGAAATGTGGCAGATTGGATTCAGAATGGGCTGACCCTTAGAAGACAAAGGGTGGTAGTGGATGGAAAATATTCAACATGGTGCTCAGTTACTAGTGGTGTACCACAAGGATCTGTTCTGGGTCCTCTTCTATTTGTGATTTTTATAAATGATTTGGATGAAGGAGGGGAAGGGTGGATTAGCAAATTCGCGGATGAGACGAAGGTGGGTCACGTTGTAGGCAGCGCGGAGGGCTGTTCTCGGTTACAAAGGGGCATTGATAAGATGCAGAGCTGAGCTGAGAATTGGCAGATGGAGTTTAAGCCTGAAAAGTGTAAGGTGATTCATTTTGGAAGGACGAACTTGAGAGCAGAATACATGGTTAACAGAAAGATTCTTGGCAGTGTGGAGGACCAGAGGGATCTTGGGGTTCATGTCCACAGTTCCCTGAAAGCTGCCACCCAGGTGGATAGAGTTGTTAAACAGGCATATGGTGTGTTCAGTTTCCTTATTAGAGGGATTGAGTTCAAGAGCCATGATGTTATGCTCCAGCTATTCAAAAGCCTGGTTCGGGAACATCTTGCGAACCATTTTAACTCCTCCTCCCATTCCTAAGACGACATGTCCATCCTGGGCCTCCTGCAGTGCCATAATGATGCCACCCCTAGGCTGCAGGAACAGCAACTCATTTTCCACTTGGGAACCCTGCAGCCAAATGGGATCAATGTGGATTTCACAAGCTTCAAAATCTCCCCTCCCCCCACTGCATCCCAAAACTAGTTTAGCTCGTTCCTCCTCCCTAATCTGTTCTTCCTCTCACCCATCCCCTCCTCCCACCTCAAGCCGCACCTCCATTTCCAACCTACTAACCTCATCCCACCCCCTTGACCCGTCCGTCCTCCCCGGACTGACCAATCCCCTCCCTACCTCCCCATCCATACTCTCCTCTCCACCTATCTTCTTTTCTCTCCATCTTCGGTCTGCCTCCCCCTCTCTCCTTATTTATTTCAGGACCCTCTCCCCATCCCCCTCTCTGATGAAGGGTCTTGGCCCAAACGTCAGCTTTTGTGCTCCTAAGATGCTGCTGGGCCTGCTGTGTTCATCCAGCTCCACACTTTGTTATCTGGAGTATTGTGTCAAGTTCTGGTCACTTCATTACAGGAAAGATGTGGAAGCATTAGAAAAGGTGCAGAGGATTTTTCCAGGATGTTGCCTGGAATGGAGGGAAGGCCTTATGAGGAAATGTTGAGAGAGATAGGGCTTTTCTCTTCAGAATGACGAAGGATGAGAGGTGTACAAAATGATCAGAGGTGTAGATAGCGTGGACAGCAAACGACTTTGGTAGCTATATCAAGAGGGCATAGTTTTAAAGTGAGTGGAGGTAGATATAGGCGAGACGTAAGAGGTAGGTTCTTTACTCAGAGAGTGGTTAGGGCGTGGAATACATTGTCAGAGAGGGTAGTGGAGTCGTCCTCATTAGGGACATTTAAGCGGCTATTAGATAGGCATATGGATGATAGTATAAGGGAAGGGTGGAGGTTAGATAGACCTTAGGATTAGGGTAAAGGTTTGGCACAACATCATGGGCCGGAGGGCCTGTCCTGTGCTGCTCTATGTTCTATAAATTCAGTCCATTTGAATTAATTTTTGGTCATGAAGTGAAAGTCTACTTTCAGTAATTAGGGAGCAATTGGTGAATCAGAATTCAGAGATTAGGCCTTTGGACTATGTGTCAAATGTTAGGGAGAGATTAAATAGAGTGGGTGGTCTGGGTAGACATCGTTTAAAATTAATACAGCATGTGATAAAACAGGAAGCTGACAAGAAATCAAAAACTCATAGTTTCGCTGATGGAGATAAAGTGTTAGTAAGACCATAAGCCCAGAACACACAAGAGCAGAAATAAGGCCATTTGGCCCATCGAGTCTGCTCTGCTATTCAATCATGGCTGATAAGTTCCTCAACCCCATTCTCCCACTTTCTCCTCATAACCCTTGATGCCTTGACAATCAAGAACCTATCTTGTGTTACTAACCTTTAGAAGCAAGGTTTAGTGGATCTTATCAAATCGAATGGAGACTGAGTGAGATGCTTGATGAGAATACTGGATAGAAAGAAATTTCACCAAGTGTGTCATGTCATTATGCTCAAAAACGATTTTGATAGAGAAGGAAGACAAAAGGAGAATGCTTTGTGAAAAACCTAGTTCAGAGGATTCTGAATTAGACATTCCTCAAATTAAATTGGACAATGACGAATTCTCGAAAGTTGTTATAAATTATGGCATTGCCTTCCAGAGGAAAATCAACACAACCTGGACGAGTAATTGCAATCACATGGAGGGAAACGTGAGATAAGCTGGAAGTACTAAACTGATTACGCATGATGTTGACCATGGAAATGCTGTTCGAATTAAGAAGCACCCTTGCAGACTTAACCCTGTAAAGTTGGCACAGGTTCAAAAAGAGATTGAAAGCATGCTCAGAGATGACACAATGGAAGTGAGTTACAGTGCATGGAGCTCACCCACAGTGATGGAGTAAAAACCAGATGGTACCCAACAATGTGTGGACTTTTGCAAAGTCAATGCAGTTTTGAAATCTGATTTGTGCCCCATTCCATGTTTGGAAGACTGTACTGAGGAAGTGGTTCGAGAAAATTACATTTCAAAGTTGGACTTTACTCAGAGGATACTGGCAGTTACCTCAGCGGAAACAATGTAGGAAATTTTGGCTTTCATAGAACATAGAACATAGAACATAGAACAGTACAGCACAGAACACGAGTTAGACACGAGTTAGGAAGCATGGACTGGGAGCAGTTGTTCCATGGTAAGGGAACTATAGACATGTGGAGATGGTTTAAGGAACAGTTGTTGGGAGTGATGAGTAAATATGTCCCTCTGAGACAGGCAAGACGGGGTAAGATAAAGGAACCTTGGATGACGAGAGCGGTGGAGCTTCTAGTGAAAAGGAAGAAGGTAGCTTACATAAGGTGGAGGAAGCTAGGGTCAAGTTCAGCTAGAGAGGATTACATGCAGGCAAGGAAGGAGCTCAAAAATGGTCTGAGGAGAGCCAGGAGGGGGCACGAGAAAGGCTTGGCAGAAGGAATCCGGGAAAACACAAAGGCATTTTACACTTACGTGAGGAATAAGAGAATGGTCAAAGAAAGAGTAGGGCCGATCAGGGATAGCATAGGGAACTTGTGTGTGGAGCCTGAGGAGGTAGGGGAAGCCCTAAATGAGTTTTTTGCTTCTGTCTTTACGAAAGAAACGACCTGTGTAGTGAATGAAACCTTTGAAGAGCAGGTGTGCATGCTGGAATGGATAGAGATAGAGGAAGCTGATGTACTGAAAATTTTGTCAAACATTAAGATTGACAAGTCGCCAGGCCCGGATCAGATTTGTCCTCGGCTGCTTTGGGAAGCGAGAAATGCAATTGCTTCGCCACTTGCGAAGATCTTTGCATCCTCGCTCTCCACTGGAGTCGTACCTGAGGACTGGAGAGAGGCAAATGTAATTCCTCTCTTCAAGAAAGGAAATAGGGAAATCCCCGGCAATTATAGACCGGTAAGTCTCACGTCTGTCGTCTGCAAGGTGTTAGAAAGGATTCTGAGGGATAAGATTTATGACCATCTGGAAGAGCATGGCTTGATCAAATACAGTCAACATGGCTTTGTGAGGGGTAGGTCATGCCTTACAAACCTTATCGAGTTTTTTGAGGATGTGACTAGTAAGGTTGATGAGGGTCAAGCTGTGGATGTGGTGTATATGGACTTCAGTAAGGCATTTGATAAGGTTCCCCATGGAAGGCTCATTCAGAAGGTCAGGAGGAATGGGATACAGGGGAACTTAGCTGCTTGGATACAGAATTGGCTGGCCAACAGAAGACAGCGAGTGGTAGTAGAAGGAAAATATTCTGCCTGGAAGTCAGTGGTGAGTGGGGTTCCACAGGGCTCTGTCCTTGGGCCTCTACTGTTTGTAATTTTTATTAATGACTTGGACGAGGGAATTGAAGGATGGGTCAGCAAGTTTGCAGACGACACAAAGGTCGGAGGTGTCGTTGACAGTGTAGAGGGCTGTTGTAGGCTGCAGCGGGACATTGACAGGATGCAGAGATGGGCTGAGAGGTGGCAGATGGAGTTCAACCTGGATAAATGCGAGGTGATGCATTTTGGAAGGTCGAATTTGAAAGCTGAGTACAGGATTAAGGATAGGATTCTTGGCAGCGTGGAGGAACAGAGGGATCTTGGTGTGCAGATACATAGATCCCTTAAAATGGCCACCCAAGTGGACAGGGTTGTTAAGAAAGCATATGGTGTTTTGGCTTTCATTAACAGGGGGATTGAGTTTAAGAGTCGTGAGATCTTGTTGCAGCTCTATAAAACTTTGGTTAGACCGCACTTGGAATACTGCGTCCAGTTCTGGGCGCCCTATTATAGGAAAGATGTGGATGCTTTGGAGAGGGTTCAGAGGAGGTTTACCAGGATGCTGCCTGGACTGGAGGGCTTATCTTATGAAGAGAGGTTGACTGAGCTCGGTCTCTTTTCATTGGAGAAAAGGAGGAGGAGAGGGGACCTAATTGAGGTATACAAGATAATGAGAGGCATAGATAGAGTCGATAGCCAGAGACTATTTCCCAGGGCAGAAATGGCTAGCACGAGGGGTCATAGTTTTAAGCTGGTTGGTGGAAAGTATAGAGGGGATGTCAGAGGCAGGTTCTTTACGCAGAGAGTTGTGAGAGCATGGAATGCGTTGCCAGCAGCAGTTGTGGAAGCAAGGTCATTGGGGTCATTTAAGAGACTGCTGGACATGCATATGGTCACAGAAATTTGAGGGTGCATCCATGAGGATCAATGGTCGGCACAACATTGTGGGCTGAAGGGCCTGTTCTGTGCTGTACTGTTCTATGTTCTATGTTCTATAACAGGCCCTTCAGCCCACAATGTTGTGCCGACCATTGATCCTCATGGATGCACCCTCAAATTTCTGTGACCATATGCATGTCCAGCAGTCTCTTAAATGACCCCAATGACCTTGCTTCCACAACTGCTGCTGGCAACGCATTCCATGCTCTCACAACTCTCTGCGTAAAGAACCTGCCTCTGACATCCCCTCTATACTTTCCACCAACCAGCTTAAAACTATGACCCCTCGTGCTAGCCATTTCTGCCCTGGGAAATAGTCTCTGGCTATCGACTCTATCTATGCCTCTCATTATCTTGTATACCTCAATTAGGTCCCCTCTCCTCCTCCTTTTCTCCAATGAAAAGAGACCGAGCTCAGTCAACCTCTCTTCATAAGATAAGCCCTCCAGTCCAGGCAGCATCCTGGTAAACCTCCTCTGAACCCTCTCCAAAGCATCCACATCTTTCCTATAATAGGGCGCCCAGAACTGGACGCAGTATTCCAAGTAACACTGACACTGAATGTTGTCAGTTTAAAGCCAAGCCATTTGGTATGAAGAATTTACCAGCAACATTTCAAAGACTCACCAATAAAGTCATTTCAGGATTACCAAATTGTATAGTGTACACAGGCAATCTGTAGTCATTTTTGGTAGCACTGAGAAGGGTCATTTGGACCATCTAGCAGAATTGTTCATCGGCTTCTGGAGACTGGTGATCAATCTGGCTAAGACTGAGTTTGTAAAAACTCAAGTCATGTTAGAACATAGAACAATGTAGTGCAGAACAGGCCCTTCGGCCCTCGATGTTGCACCAAATTGTGAACTAATCTAACGCCACCCCACTACACTATCCCACCATCATCCATATGCTTATCCAAGGACTGTTTAAATGCCCCCAATGTGGCTGAGTTAACTACATTGGCAGGCAGGGCATTCCACACCCTTATCACTCTCTGAGTAAAGAACCTGCCTCTGACATCTGTCTTAAATCCATCACCCCTCAATTTGTAGCTATGCCCCCTTGTATAAGCTGAAGTCATCATCCTCAGAAAAAGACTCTCACTGTCCACCCTATCTAATCTTCTGATCATCTTGTATGTCTCTATTAAATCCCCTCTTAGTCTCCTTCTCTCCAATGAGAACAGACCCAAGTCCCTCAGACTTTCTTTATAGGGCCTGCGCTCCAGACCAGGCAACATCCTGGTAAATCTCCTCTGCACCTTCTCCAATGCTTCCACATCCTCCGGTAATGGGGTGACCAGAACTGCACGCAATATTCCAAGTGAGGCCGCACTAGTGTTTTGTACAATTAGAACAGAGAACATAGAACACTATAGCATAGTACGGGCCCTTCGGCCCTCGATGATGTGCCGACCTGTGACATGACATCACGGGTCCGGAACTCAATCCCTCTCCCAATAAAACCTAACACAGCGTAAGCCTTCTTAACAGCACTATCAACCTGGGTGGCAACTTTCAGGGGTCGATGTACATGGACACCAAGATCCCTCTGCACATCCACACTGCCAAGAATCTTTCCATTGACCCGGTATTCTGCCTTCCTATTATTCTTCCCAAAGTGAATCACTTCACATTTATATGTATTAAACTCCATTTGCCACCTTTCAGCCCAATTCTGCAGTTTATCCAAGTCTCCCTGCAACCTGCAACATTCTTCCACACTGTCCACCACTCCACCGACTTTAGTGTCATCTGCAAACTTACTAACCCATCCATCTATGCCTGCGTCCAAGTCATTTATAAAAATGACAAACAGCAGTGGTCCCAAAACAGATCCTTGAGGCACACCACTAGTAACCGGACTCTAGGCTGAATATTTTCCATCAACCCCGCTCATTGCCTTCTTACAGAAAGCCAGTTTCTAATCCAAACTGCTAAATCTCCCTCAATCCCATGCCTCTGTATTTTCTCCAATAGCCTACCATGTGGAACCTTATCAAAGGCTTTACTGAAGTCTATGTTCACCACATCAACTGCCCTACCCTCATCCACATGCTTGGTCACCTTCTCAAAAAACTCAGTGAGGTTTGTGAGACACGACCTGCCCTTGACGAATCCATGCTGACAATCTCCAAACAAATTGTTGCTTGCGAGATGATTATAAATCCTATCTCTTACAATCCTTTCCGAAATTTTTCCTACAACAGACGTAAGGCTCACAGGTCTATAATTACCTGGGTCATCCCTACTGCCCTTCTTGAACAAGGGCACAACATATGCAATCCTCCAGACCTCTGGTACTAAACCTGTAGACAATGAGGACTCAAAGATCAAAGCCAAAGGCTCTGCCACCTCCTCCCTAGCTTCCCAGAGAATCCTCGGAAAAATCCCATCTAGCCCAGGGGATTTATCTACCTTCACACCTTCTCGAATTGTTAACACCTCCTCCTTACTAACCTCAATCCTTTCAATTCTAGTAGCCCGTAACTCAGTCATCTCCTCTACAATATTCTCCTGTTCCTCAGTGAAAACAGATGAGAAATAATCATTTTGCACCTCTCCGATCTCCACAGGGTCCACACACAACTTCCCACTTCTGTCTTTGACTGGCCCTATTCCTATCCTAGTCATCCTCTTATTCCTCACATACCTATAGAAAGCTTCAGGGTTCTCCTTTATTCTACCTGTCAATGTCTCCTCATGTTCCCTCCTTGCTCTTCTTAACTCACTCTTTAAATACTTCCTAGCTAATCTGTAACTCTCCATCGCCTCATCTGAACCATCTCGTCTCATCGTCACATAAGCCTCCCTCTTCCGCTTAACAAGAGATACAATTTCTTTAGTAAACCACGGTTCCCTTACCTTATCGCTTCCTCCCTGCCTGACAGGGACATATCAAGACGCACCTCCATTTCTTCCTACTAACCTATCAAGGACACGCAATATCTGTTCCTTAAACCAGCTCCACATTTCGATTGACCCCATCCCCTGCATTTTGCTAACCCATTCTATGCCTCCTAAGTCTTGCCTAATCACATTATAATTGCCCTTCCCCCATCTATAACTCTTGCCCTGTGGCATGTTCCTGTCCCTTTCCATTGCTGAAGTAAACATAATCGAATTATGGTCACTCTCTCCAAAGTGCTCACCTACCACTAAATCAAACACCTGGCCTGGTTCATTACCAAGTACAAGATCCAGTGTGGCCTCCCCTCTTGTCAGCCCTTCGACATACTGAGTCAGGAAACCCTCCTGCACACATTGGACAAAAACTGATCCATCTGACGTACGAGAGTTATAGCATTTCCAGTCAGTGTTTGGGAAGTTAAAGTCTCCCATAATGACCACCCTGTTCCTTTCAAGAATAGTTTTGCCGATCCTCTCCTCCACATCCCTGGAACTTTGTGGGGGCCTATAATAAACTCCCAGCAGTGTGACCTCTCCTTTCCTGTTTCTGACCTCAGCCCATACCACCTCAATAGATGAGTCCTGGACTAAAGTTCTTTCATACTGTCCTTAATGAACAAAGCCACACCTCCCCCTCTTTTACCACCTTCCCTGATCTTAATGAAAGGTCTGAGCCCTGGAACCTGCAACATCCATTCCTGTCCTTGCTGGACAATCCGAGATAACAAAATGTGGGGCTGGATGAACACAGCAGGCCAAGCAGCATCTCAGGAGCACAAAAGCTGATGTTTCGGGCCTAGACCCTTCATCAGAGAGAGGGGGATGGAGAGAGAGTTCCGAAATAAATAGGAAGAGACGGGGAGGTGGACTGAAGATAGATAGAGGAAAAGGTAGGTGGGGAGGAGAGTGTAGGTGGGGGGATAGGGAGGGGATTGGCCAGTCCGGGGAAGACCGACAGGTCAAGGAGGCGGGATGAGGTGGTAGGTAGGAAATGGAGGTGCAGTTTGAGGTGGGAGGAGGGGATAGGTGAGAGGAAGAACAGGTTAGGGAGGTGGAGACGGGTTGGGCTGGTTTTGGGATGCACTGGGGGGAGGGGAAGTTTTGAAGCTGGTGAAGTCCACATTGATACCATTGAGCTGCAGGATTCCCAAGCGGAATATGAGTTGCTGTTCCTGCAACCTTTGGGTGGCATCATTGTGGCACTGCAGGAGGCCCAGGATGGACATGTCATCTAAAGAATGGGAGGGGGAGTGGAAATGGTTTGTGACTGGGAGGTGCAGTTGTTTATTGCGAACCGAGCGGAGGTGTTCTGCAAAGTGGTCCCCAGGCCTCCGCTTGGTTTCCCCAATGTAGAGGAAGCCACAATGGATACAGAGGATGCAGTATACCACATTGACAGATGTGCAGGTGAACATCTGCTTGATGTGGAAAGTCTTCTTGGGGCCTGGGACGTGGGTGAGGAAGGAGGTGTGGGGGCAAGTGTAGCACTTCCCATTATCACTCACCCAAGCCTCCGCTTGGTTTCCCCAATGTAGCGGAGGCCACAATGGGTACAATGGATGCAGTATACCACATTGGCAGATGTTCAGGTGAGCATCTGCTTGGTGTCGAAAGTCATCTTGGGGCCTGGGATGGGGGTGAGGGAGGAGGTGTGGGGGCAAGTGTAGCATTTCCTGCGGTTGCAGGGGAAGATGCTGGGTGTGGTGGGGGTGGAGGGGAGTGTAGAGCAGACAAGGGAGTCACGGAGAGAGTGGTCTCTCCGGAAAGCAGACAAGGGTGGGGATGGAAAAATGTCTTGGGTGGTGGGGTCGGATTGTAGATGGCGGAAGTGTTGGAGGATGATGCGTTATATCCAGAGGTTGGTAGGGTGGTGTGTGAGAAGGAGGGGTATTCTCTTTTGGCGGTTACTGCGGGGACGGGGTGTGAGGGATGAGTTGCAGGAAATGCGGGAGACGCGGTCAAGGGCGTTCTCGACCACTGAGGGGGGAAGTTGCGGTCCTTGAAGAATGAGGACATCTGAGATATACAGGAGTGCAATGCCTCATCCTGAGAGCAAATGAGGCAGAGGCGAAGGAATTGGGAATAGGGGATGGAATTTTTGCAGGGAAGTGAGTGGGAGGAGGTTTATTCTAGGTAGCTGTGGGAGTCAGTTGGCTTGAAATGAATGTCGGTTTCTCGGTGGTTACCTGAGATGGAGACAGAGAGGTCCAGGAAGGTGAGGGATGTGTTGGGGATGGTCCTGGTGAACTTGAGGTTGGGTTGGAAGGTGTTGGTGAAGTAGATGAACTGTTCGGCCTTCTCTTGGGAGGACAAGGTGGTACTGATAGAGTCATCAATGTAACGGAGGAAGAGGGCCAGTGTAGGTGTGAAAGAGGGACTGTTCCACGTAACCTTGGGGACTGCTTTGCAGAACACCTCCGCTCGGTTCGCAATAAACAACTGCACCTCCCAGTCGCGAACTATTTCAGCTTCCCCTCCCATTCCTTAAACGACATGTCCATCCTGGACCTCCTGCAGTGCCACAGCGATGCCACCCAAAGGTTGCAGGAACAGCAACTCATATTCCGCTTGGGAACCCTGCAGCCCAATGGAATCAATGCAGATTTCACAAGCTTCAAAATCTCCCCTCCCCCCACTGGATCCCAAAACCAGCCCAGCTCGACCCTGCCTCCCGAACCTGTTCTTCCTCTCACCCATCCCTTCCTCCCACCTCAAGACGCACCTCCATTTCTTCCTACTAACCTCATCCCGCCCCCTTGGCTTGTCCGTCCTCCCCGGACTGAGCTATCCCCTCCCTACCTCCCCACCTATACTCACCTCTCCAGGCTCCATCCCCGGCCCTTTAACTTGTCTGTCTCCTCTCCACCTATCTTCTCCTCAATCCACCTTTGATCCGCCTCCCCCTCTCTCCCTATTTATTTCAGAACCCTCTCCCCATCCCCCTCTCTGATAAAGGGTCTAGGCCCGAAACGTCAGCTTTTGTGCTCCTGAGATGCTGCTGGGCCTGCTGTGTTCATCCAGCTCCACACTTTCTCATCTCGGATTCTCCAGCATCTGCAGTTCCCATTATCTCTGGCACAAGTGTGAGGTGATCTGTTTAGGAAGGTCAAGTACAGGGGGAAATTATACAGGGATTGGCAGAACCCTTAGGAGTATTGATAAGCAGAGGGATCTGGGTTGGAAGGGGCATTGAGTATAAGGATAGGCAAGTTACGCTGCAGCTTTACAGAACTTTAGTTCGGCTACACTCGGAATATTGTGTCCAGTTCTGGTCACCACACTACCGGAAGGATATGGATGCTTTGGAGAGGGTACAGAACAGGTTTACCAGGATGCTACCTGGTATGGGAGATTTTGAAGCTGGTGAAGTCCGCATTGGTACCATTGGGCTGCAGGGTTCCCAGGCGGAATATGAGTTGCTGTTCCTGCAACCTTCGGGTGGCATCATTGTGGCACTGCAGGAGGCCCATGATGGACATGTCATCTAAAGAATGGGAGGGGGAGTGGAAATGGTTTGTGACTGGGAGGTGCAGTTGTTTGTTGCGAACCGAGCAGAGGTGTTCTGCAAAGCGGTCTCCAAGCCTCCACTTGGTTTCCCAATGTAGAGGAAGCCGCACCGGGTACAGTGGATGCAGTATACCACATTGGCAGATGTGCAGGTGAACCTCTGCTTAATATGGAAAGTCATCTTGGGGCCTGGGATAGGGGTGAGGGAGGAGGTGTGGGAGCAAGTGTAGTACTTCCTGCAGTTGCAGGGGAAGGTGCCGGGTGTGGTGGGGTTGGAGGGCAGTGTGGAGCAAACAAGGGAGTCACGGAGAGAGTGGTCTCTCCGGAAGGCAGACAAGGGTGGGGATGGAAAAATGTCTTGGGTGGTGGGGTTGGATTGTAGATGGCAGAAGTGTCGGAGGCTGATGCGTTGTATCCGGAGGTTGGTGGGGTAGTATGTTAGGACGAGGGGGATTCTCTTAGGGTGGTTATTGCGGGGGCGGGGTGTGAGGGATGTGTTGCGGGAAATGTGGGAGACATGGTCAAGGGCGTTCTCGATCACTGTGGGGGGAAGGTTGCTGTCCTTGAAGAACGTAGACATCTGGGATGTGCGGGAGTGGAATGCCTCATCCTGGGAGCAGATGCGGTGGAGGCGTAGGAATTGGGAATAGGGGATGGAATTTTTGCAGGGGGATGGGTGGGAGGAAGTGTATTCTAGGTAGCTGTGGAAGTCAGTGGGATTCCCATCTATACTCTCCTCTCCACCTATCTTCTTTTCTCTCCATCTTCGGTCCACCTTCCCCTCTCTCCCTATTTATTTCAGAACCGTCTCCCCATCCCCCTTTTTGATGAAGATTCTGAATAGACTGGGTCTGTTTTCACTGGAACACAGGAGGTTGAGGGTCGACCTGATGGAAGTTTATAAGATTGTGAATTGTCTGGAGAGGATGGAAAGTATGAGGCTTTTTCCCAGGGTGGAGGGGGCAATTACTAGGGGATACAGGTTCAAGTGCTGGCGATGTGTATAATAGAGATGTGTGAGGCAAGTTTTTCACACAAAGGGTGCTGAGTGCCTGGAATGTGCTCCCAGAGAAAGTGGTGGAAGCAGACCCAGTAACAGCATTCAGGAAGCACCTGGACGAATACATGAATAGGAAGGGAACAGAGATACGGATCCTGTAAGTGAAGGCAGTTTTAGTATGGAAGGGCAAAATGTGTCAGCGCAGGTTTGGATGGCCGAAGGGCCTTTTCGTGTGCTTCACTGTTCTTTGTACAACTCTCTCTCTCTCTTTCTCTCTCTCTCTCTGCTGCAGCAAAAAGCTTGAGTTCTCTCTCTGCTGCTAGATATTTTCTTTCAGTTGCCCTTTCTCCCTGACCGGAGAATGCATGGGAGAGAAACCTATTTTGCTGAATTTGCCTTTGTATGTTATGGGATGCTGCTATATTGGCACAGTTTTTTTTAGAATAGCTTACCTACAGTGTGGAAACAGGCCCTTTGGCCCAACAAGCCCACACCGCCCCTTGGAGCATCCCAACCAGACCCATCCCCCTATAACCCACACAGCCCTGAACACTACAGGTAATTTAGCATGGCCAATCCACCTAACCTGCACATCTTTGGACTGTGGGAGGAAACCCACGCAGACACGGGGAGAATGTGCAAACTCCACACAGACAGTTGCCCGAGGCTGGAATTGAACCCCGGTCCCTGGCGCTGTGAGGCTGCAGTGCTAACCACTGAGCCACCGTGCTAATGAGTAGAAGTTAGGAATTTGAACTGAGTTAAAGTTATAACAATTTTTTTTGTATTTTAACTGTATTTTAAGCATAATGCATGCTGTGCTTAAAGCCTTGTGGCAGCCAAATCAAATCACTTCTGAACACAGGGCCTTACACTTGCCTTCAAATAAGATAAAAGTTAGGGTCTGGCTATATCCTTGATGTTTGTTCACTGACTCCCTGTCTCACTCGTTCTCTACCCTATTGTGTCTCTGGAATATGTGAACTCTTCAGTGCTGCTGGAAGCAACAGTACTGACTAAGCAGGACTGGAGTAATTTTGAAGTAGAAATACTGTCAATAGTTTGATTTGACGTTCAGTAGCAGCATCAAGTGCCAGTTAGACAGAAACTAATAAAAGAAGAGGAAAACTATTCTGGGCAGGAGTGAAAGGAACAGGGTGGTCATTATGGCAGACTTTAACTTCCCTAACATTGACTGGAAATGCTATCACTTTAGTACGTCGGACGGATCAGTTTTTGTCCAATGTGTGCAGGAGGGTTTCCTGACTCAGTATGTCGAAGGGCTGACACAAGGGGAGGCCACACTGGGTCTGGTACTTGGTAATGAGCCAGGCCAGGTGTTTGATTTACTGGTAGGTGAGCACTTTGGAGAGAGTGACCATAATTCGGTTATGTTTAGTTTAGCAATGGAAAGGGATAGGAACATGCCACAGGGCAAGAGTTATAGATGGGAGAAGGGCAATTATAATGCTATTCGGCAAGACTTAGGAGGCATAGAATGGGTTAGCAAAATGCAGGGGATGGTGACAATCGAAATGTGGAGCTGGTTTAAGGAACAGATATTGCGTGTCCTTGATAGGTATGCCCCTGTCAGGCAGGGAGAAAGCGATAAGATATGGGAACCGTGGTTTACTAAAGAATTTGTATCTCTTGTTAAGCTAAAGAGGGAGGCTGATGTGACGATGAGACAAGATGGTTCAGATGAGGGAATGGAGAGTTACAGATTAGCTAGGAAGGATTTAAAGACAGAGTTAAGAAGAGCAAGGAGGGGACATGAGGAGACATTGGCAGGAAGAATAAAGGAGAACCCTAAAGCTTTCTATAGGTATGTGAGGAATAAGAGGATGACTAGGGTAGGAATAGGGCCAGTCAAAGACAGAAGTGGGAAGTTGTGTGTGGACCCTGTGGACATTGGAGAGATGCTAAACGAATATTTCTTATCTGTTTTCACTGAGGAACAGGAGAATATTGTAGAGGAGATGCCTGAGTTACGGGCTACTAGAATTGAAAGGATTAAGGTTAGTAAGGAGGAAGTGTTAACAATTCTAGAAGGTGTGAAGGTAGATAAATCCCCTGGACTGGATGGGATTTTTCCAAGGATTGTCTGGGAAGCTAGGGAGGAGGTGGCAGAGCCTTTGGCCTCGATCTTTGAGTCCTCATTGTCTACAGGTTTAGTACCAGAGGACTGGAGGATTGCATATGTTGTGCCCCTGTTCAAGAAGGGCAGTAGGGATGACCCAGGTAATTATAGACCTGTGAGCCTTACGTCTGTTGTAGGAAAAGTTTTGGAAAGGATTATAAGAGATAGGATTTATAATCATCTCGCAAACAACAATTTGATTGGAGATAGTCAGCATGGATTCATCAAGGGCAGGTCGAGTCTCACAAACCTCATTGAGTTTTTTGAGAAGGTGACCAAGCATGTAGATGAGGGGAGGGCAGTTGACGTGGTGAACATGGACTTCAGTAAAGCCTTTGATAAGGTTCCATGGAGAAAATACAGAGGCACGGGATTGAGGGAGATTTAGCAGTTTGGATTAGAAACTGGCTTTCTGTAAGAAGGCAACGAGTGGTGGTTGATAGAAAATGTTCAGCCTGGAGTCCGGTTACTAGTGGTGTGCCTCAAGGATCTGTTTTGGGACCACTGCTGTTTGTCATTTTTATAAATGACTTGGACGCATGCATAGGTGGATGGGTTAGTAAGTTTGCAGATGACACTAAAGTCGGTGGAGTGGTGGACAGTGTGGAAGAATGTTGCAGGTTGCAGGGAGATTTGGATAAGCTACAGAATTGGGCCAAAAGGTGGCAAATGGAGTTCAATGCAGATAAATGTGAGGTGATTCACTTTGGGAAGAATAATAGGAAGGCAGCATACTGGGTCAATGGAAAGGTTCTTGGTAGTGTGGATGTGCAGAGGGATCTTGTGTCCATGTACATCGACCCCTGAAAGTTGCCACCCAGGTTGATAGTGCTGTTAAGGCGGCTTACGGTGTGTTAGGTTTTATTGGGAGAGGGATTGAGTTCCGGAGCCGTGATGTCATGCTGCAACTGTACAAAACGCTAGTGCAGCCTCATTTGGAATATTGCGTACAGTTCTGGTCGCCCCATTACAGGAAGGATGTGGAAGTATTGGAAAAGGTGCAGAGGAGATTTACCAGGATGTTGCCTGGTCTGGAGCGCAGGCCTTATGAAGAGAGATTGAAGGACATGGGCCTGTTCTCATTGGAGAGAAGAAGGCTAAGAGGGGATTTAATAGAGACATTCAAGATGATCAGAGGATTAGATAGGGTGGACAGTGAGAGTCTTTTTCCGAGGATGATGACTTCAGCTTGTACAAGGGGGCATAGCTACAAATTGACGGGTGATAGATTTAAGATAGATGTCAGAGGCAGGTTCTTTACTCAGAGAGTGGTAAGGGTGTGGAATGCCCTGCCTGCCAATGTAGCTAACTCAGCCACATTGGGGGCATTTAAACAGTCCTTGGATAAGCAGATGGATAATGATGGGATAGTGTAGGGGGAGGGGCTTAGATTAGTTCACAGATCAGCACAACATCGAGGGCCGAAGGGCCTGTTCTGCGCTGTATTGTTCCATGTTCTAAAAGCCCTGCACTCGGACTTAAAGGTAAAGTACAGTCTCGAATGTGACAGCGAAGAAAGTTTGGGATTGATGGGTTCTTGGCAGCACGGATTAGAATTTGATTCAAAGATGGGAAACAGAGATTAGGTATTAACTGGACATTTCTCAGATGATTCTCAGAATGGTGTCCCCAGGGATCAGCCCTGGGACCCTCGCTTTGTCTGTATTTTCTAAACAATTTAGAGATGTGCATTGTGAGCAACATATCTAAACTTGTAGATGATACTAATCTAGAGATAATCGTGGCCAAAATGGCAGACTAAGATGCTTCAATTGGAGCCTGTCAACTCCGTCTGTTTCTTTTTTATTCTCTTTTCTTCTGTCTTTTTCTTAACTTTTCTTCACTCCTGACCTCAGCACAGATCCAGCAAGTCCTCCTCTTGGCTCGGTCTAGTCCATGGCGGTCTCTTAGTCCAGTCCCTCAGCAGTACATGGCAGTGTTTCAGCCCAATCTCTTGGTGATGTCTCAGCCCAGCTTGGCATGGTCTCGATCCGGTGTCTCAGCTCAGTCTCTTCACGGCGCCTCAGGGAGTCATGGCACTGTCTCAGACCAGTGTATCAAAGAACAAATAAAATTACAACACAGGGGCAGGCCCTTTGGTCCTCCAAGCATGCAGCGATCCAGATCCTCTATCTAATCCTGTCATCTATTTTCCAAGGATCTGTATCCCTCTGTTCCTTGCCCATTCATGTATCTGTCTAGATACATCTTAAATGACACTGTCATGCCCACCTCTACCACCTCCGCTGGCAACTCATTCCAGGCACCCACGACCCTCTGTGTAAAGAACTTTCCACGCCTATCTCCCTTAAACTTTTCCCCTCTCACTTTGAAGTCATGACCCCTAGTAATTCAGTCCCCCACTCTGGGGAAAAAACATCTTGCTATCCACCCTGTCTATACCCCTCATGATTTTGTAGACCTCAATCAGGTCCCCCCTCAACCTCCATCTTTCTAATGAAAATAATCCTAATCTATTCAACCTCTCTTCATAGCTAGCACCCTCCAGACCAGGCAACATCCTGGTGAATGTGCTCTACACCCTCTCCAAAGCATCCACATCCTTTTGGTAATGTGGCGACCAGAATTGTACGCAGTATTCCAAATGTGGTCGAACCAAAGTCCTATCCAACTGTAACATGACCTGCCAACTCTTGTACTCAATATCGGCTCTTGGTGGTCTCTTGGCCCAATGGGCCGGTGTCTTGGCCCATTGTCTCAGTAGCCCAAAGAAGCTTCTTGGCCTTGTCCAGGCAGTGTCTTGGCCTGGTCTCTCAGGCAGGGTGGTGGTATTTCGGTGCATGAGTGAGTCCTGCCTGGGCATGTTCTGGACACAGGAGGAGATCAGGGAGGCAGCAGCAATGGCATCACGGCCCTACATTGGAAGAATGACAAGTGAGGGAGGTTCGCCCAGTATCTACAACAGTGGCGAGAACAGGCAGCTGAGGTCTCCTTTATCGCAAGCTAAGTAGAGGACTCAGCAAAGACTTGTGGAGCTTCTCACTCTATTACTTTAATTTTCTAGCTTAAATTAGGAAGAATTTTCATGTTAACTATGACATATTCTATGAAGATAGTACATAAAACTGTACAGCATAGGAATGGGTCCTTCGGCCCATGATGTTGTGCCAAACATGGTGTCAAATTAAACTAATCCTTCCATTCCTTACACATTCATGCACTTATTTAAAAGTCCCTTAAATTCCATTATTGTATGTGCCCATCACCACCCCTGGCAGCGTGTTCTGGACTCCCACCACTCTCTGTGTAAAAAGCTATCCCTCACATGTCCTTTGAACTTTCCCCTTCCCACCACAAATGCATGCTCCCTAATAGTCGACATTTCAACTCTGGGAAAAAAAGCCACAACTATCAATCTTATCAATGCATCAATCTTATCTAATTTTATACCATCCTTAGCATTCACTCGATTTAGATTTTATTTTCAGATTGTTATGGAGAAGGGAAGGTTAAAAGAAAGAAAATATGTGATATTCACTTTATAAATAACAAGTAATAACTTGTTTATTTAACCCTAACATTGAGCAAATTAACTGAACTACTAACAAACCAAATAATTTCCCCATAACTCCTAACTATTCCCTAACTAAACAAAATTCTACTGGTACGTTGTTCCCATAAACACAAGTCCCACTTATATAAACCGAGTAATAAGAAAAAAATAAATTAAAACTTTGTCTCTCAAAGTTCATGCAGAATGTGTCTCCTGGAATGTTCTGCCTTCTCCACTGTCTCTTCAGCCATAAACACCTTTCTTCCACTGATCATGCTGTCAGGGATGTTTTCTCTGTGAAGTATTCTAAGAGGACTCTTAGCTGGAAGTGCTGTGGTACCTTTGATGGGGAGATGTTGCCTTCTTAAGAGGGCATAGTAATTTCTAGATGCTTATTTCTCCAATTGTGGTTTGCTCTCCCACCAATTTTCAAAAACCCTCTCCTTATATACCTTGAAATAAATATCATTTTTTTGACAATATTATTGGTCTGAGGTTATCAAAACCATCAGATTTAACTTCAATTGGCTTTCAATCGCTGCATGCTTGGTTTAAATGAATTGGCTGATTCCAGCTCATTGCCAAAACATCAAAACAAGCCGATAGTTTCCAATCACACAACCAATTGATACTATTTTATAACTGGCTGAACTACTTTACCTAATTACAGATACATTTCTTTCTCTGTATACATCACTAAGCTTCAAAAAGCACTTTACTTCTTAAAATGTTACAACAGGGAATGGCCAAACCCCTCTGATTATTAAACTAAAACACAAGCCCTGGTCTGTCACGGCAGGATTGGAGGTTCACCTTGTATAATTACCCTGAAACACTTGGAGAAATTCACCTTTCCCCTCATAATCTATTAAAAGAGTGGTTTAAAGAAGGAAAATCCCCAATCTCCATTTTACAAGTAAGAAGAAACAATTGATTTATTTAACCTAACAATGAACAAATTAATATTGGGGGAGGCAATGACCTATTGGTATTAACGCTCGACTGTCAATACAGGGACCCAAACAATGTTTTGGGGGGGACAGGTTTGAATCCCGCCACAGCAGATGGTGGATCTGAATTCAATAAATATTTGGAATTAACAGTCTAATGATGACTGTGAATCCATTGTCAATTGTCAGGAAAAACCCATCAGGTTCACTGATGCCCTTCAGGGAAGGAAACGGCCATCCTCAACTGGTCTGGCCTACACGTAACTCCAGACCCACAGGAATGTGGTTGACTCTTATTCAGATTGCGTAGCCAATCTATTCTGAACAACTTCAGAGGGACATTGACAAGTTGGCCAAACGGGCAAGTATCTGGCAGATGAATTTCAATGCAGAGAAATGTGAGGAAATGCATTTTGGTGCAAGAAACATGGAGAGGCAGTGCAGACTCAGTGGTACAATTTCAAGAGAGTACAGGAGCAGACAGACCTTGGGGCTCATGTACATGGTTCGCTGAAGTGGCCAAGTAGGTTGGAACAGTGATGCAGAAGGATTATAGACTTATTGGGTTTATAGAGGCATAGATTATCAAAGCAAGAAAATAATGCTACACCTCTACAAATCATTGGTATATCATATTTTCAGTATTGTGTTCAGTTATGGGCACCTTATTTAAAGAAGAATATTAAAGCTCTGGGGATAGTTCAAAGGCGAATTACTAGAGTGATACCAGGAGTGAGGGTTTTGAGATACAAGGAAAAATTAGAGAAATTGCATTCATTCTCCTTGGAGAAGAGAAGATTAAGAGGTGGCCTTATTGAGGTGCTCAAAATTATGAGAAATTTTGACAGGGTAAAGGATATTGTGTTTCCACCATTTGATATGACAGTACTCCCTGCTGAGCAAGGTGAGGGCCCATGGTGTTCAAGGTGAGCTACTGGCTTGGATTGAGGATTGGCTGTCTGACAGAAGGCAGAGAGTTGGGATAAAAGGCTCTTTTTCAGAATGGCAACTGGTGACAAGTGGTGTCCTGCAGGGTTCAGTGTTGGGGCCACAGCTGTTCACCTTGTATATTAATGATCTGGATGAAGGGACTGGGGGCATTCTGGCAAAGTTTGCCAATGATACAAAGATAGGTGGACAGGCAGGTAGTACTGAGGAGGTGGGGAAGCTGCAGAAAGATTTAGACAGTTTAGGAGAGTGGCCCAGGAAATGGCTGATGAAATTCAGCGTGAGCAAATGTGAGGTTTTGCACTTTGGAAAAAAGAATACAGGCATGGACTATTTTCTAAATGGTGAGAAAATTCATAAAGCAGAAGTACAAAGGGATCTGGGAGTGTTGGTCCAGGATTCGTAAGGTTGAGTCGTGATTAAGAAAGCGAATGTAATGTTGTCAATTATCTCAAGAGGGTTGGAATATAAAAACAGTGATGTGCTTCTGAGACTTTATAAAGCTCTAGTTAGGCCCCATTTAGAATACTGTGTCCAATTTTGGGCCCCACACCTCAGGAAGGACATCCTGGCGCTGCAGCGTGTCCAGCGGAGATTCACATGGATGATCCTTGGAATGGTAGGCCCAACATATGATGAACAGCTGAGGATCCTGGGAGTGTACTCATTAGAGTTTAGAAGGTAGAGGGGAGATTTAATAGAAACTTACAAGATAATGTATGGCTTAGAAGGGGTGGACACTAGGAAGTTGTTTCTGTGAGGCGGGGAGACCAGGACCCGTGGGCACAGCCTTAAAATTAGAGGGGGTAAATTTAAAACTGAAATGAGGAGACATTTCTTCATCCAGAGAGTGGTGGGCTTATGGAATTCATTGCCATGGAGCGCAGTGGAGGCCGGGACGTTAGATGCCTTCAAGGCAGAGATCGACAAATTCTTGATCTCTCAAGGAATCAAGGGCTACAGGGAGAGTGCAGGGAAGTGGTGTTGAAATGCCCATCAGCCACGCTCACATGGCGGAGTGGACTCGATGGGCCGAATGGCCTTACTTCCACTCCTATGTCTTATGGTCTTATAGTAGCTAGGTGTCACAATTTCAAGACTGTCAGCAAGAGAGCTAGGAGTGAGAAGACGAGAAGCTTCTTTACTCAGACAATTAGGATACTGAATGTGCTGCCTGGGAGAGCTGAATATACATTTGAATGTGATGAAGTTAAAATTTACGTGGAGGTGATGATCTAGTAGTATTATCACTGGGTTATTAATCTGGAGACCCAGAGAGCATTCTAGGGACTGAGGTTCAATTCCTTCCATGGCAGATGGTAGAATTTGAATGCAATGAATATATGGAATTAAGATTCTAATAATGACCAGAAGTTGTCTGATTGTTGGAAAAACCCATCTGGTTCACTCATGTCCTTTAGGGAGGGAAACTACTATCCTTACCTGGTCTGACCTTCATGTGACTCCAGACCCACAGCAATGTGGTTGACTCCGGCGATGATCTTTTCATCCTCACTGTCCACGGGCATAGTGCTGGGAGATTGGAAAGAGGCAAACGGCATTCCTTTGTTCAAAAAAGGGAACAGGGATAACCCAGGAAATTACAGGACATTTAGTCCAGTTTGTCTCACATCAGTGATGGGCAAATTATTGGAAAGGGCTCTGAGAGATAGGATTTATGATCACTTGGAAAGGCACAGTTTGATTCATGATAGTGAGCATGGATTTGTGAGGGATAGATCATGCCTCACAAACCTGATTGAATTCTTTGGAGAGGTGACCAAACACATGGATGAAGGTGGAGCAGTGGATGTGGTATACATGGATTTAAGTTAGGCATTTGATAAGGTTCCCCATGGTCGGCTCATGCAGAAGGTAAGGAGGCATGGGATAGGGGGAAATGTGGCAGATTGGATTCAGAATTGGCTGACCCTTCGAAGACAAAGGGCAGTAGTGGATGGAAAATATTCAACATGGTGCTCAGTTACGAGTGGTGTACCACAAGGATCTGTCCTGGGTCCTCTTTTATTTGTGATTTTGTAAATGATTTGAATGAAGGAGTGGAAGGGTGGATTAGCAAGTTCACGGACGATACGAAGGTGGGTCACTTTGTGGACAGTGCGGAGGGCTGCTCTCGGTAACAAAGGGGCATTGAAAGGATGCAGAGTTGGTCTGAGAAGTGGCAGATGGAGTTTAACCCTGAAAAGCCTGAGGTGATTCATTTTGGAAGGACAAACTTGAGAGCAGAGTACAGGGTTAATGGAAAGATTCTTGGCAGTGTGGAGGACCAGAGAGATCTTGGGGTTCATGTCCACAGTTCCCTGAAAGCTGCCACCCAGGTGGGGAGAGTTGTTAAACAGGCGTATGGTGTGTTAGCTTCCATTAATAGAGGGATTGAGTTCAAGATCCACGATGTTATGCTCCAGCAATAGTGACAAAGGATGCTGTAGGTTGCAGAGAGACATAGATAACCTGCAGAGCTGGGCTGAGAGGTGGCAAATGGAGTTTAATGCAGACAAGTGTGAGGTGATGCACTTTGGTAGGAGTAACCGGAAGGCAAAGTACAGGGCTAATGGTAAGATTCTTAGTAGTGTAGATGAGCAGAGAGATCTCGGTGTCCATGTACACAGATCCTTGAAAGTTGCCACCCAGGTTGACAGGGCTGTTAAGAAGGCATACAGTGTTTTAGCTTTTATTAATAGAGGGATTGGGTTCCGGAACCAAAAGGTTATGGTGCAGCTGTACAAAACTCTGGTGCGGCCGCATTTGGAGTATTGCGTACAGTTCTGGTCACCGCATTATAAGAAGGATGTGGAAGCTTTGGAAAGGGTGCAGAGGAGATTTACGAGGATGTTGCCTGGTATGGAGGGAAGGTCTTGTGAGGAAAGGCTGAGGGACTTGAGGCTGTTTTCATTAGAGAGAAGAAGGTTGAGAGGTGACTTAATTGAAACATATAAAATAATCAGAGGGTTAGATAGGGTGGATAGGGAGAGCCATTTCCTAGGATAGTGATGGCGAGCACAAGGGGGCATAGCTTTAAACTGAGGGGTGAAAGATATAGGACAGATGTCAGAGGTAGCTTCGTTACTCAGAAAGTAGTAAGGGAATGGAACGCTTTGCCTGCAATGGTAGTAGATTCACCAACTTTAGGTACATTTAAGTCATCATTGGATAAGCATATGGACGTACATGGAATATTGTAGGTTAGATGGGCTTGAGATCGGTATGACAGGTCAGCACAACATCAAGGGCCAAAGGGCCTGTACTGTGCTGTTATGTTCTATGTTCTATACAAAAACCTGGTTCAGCCACATCTGGAGTATTGTGTCCAGTTCTGGTTGCCTCATTACAGGAAAGATATCGAAGCGTTGGAAAAGGTGCAGAGGAAATTGACCAGGATGTTGCCTGGAATGGAGGGAAGGTCTTATGAGGAAAGGTTGAGAGAGCTAGGTATCATACTGATCAGAGGTATGTATAGAGTTGACAGCCAGAGACATTTTCCTCGGGTGGAGGTAGCTTTTACAAGGGGGCACAGTTTTAAAGTGAAAGGAGGTAGATATCGGGGAGACGTCAGAGGTAGGTTCTTTACTCAGAGAGTAGTAGGAGCATGGAATGCATTGCCGGAGACGGTCGTGGAGTCATTAGGGGCATTTAAGCGGCTATTAGATAGGCATATAGACGATAGTATAAGGTAGGGGTGGAGGTTAGATAGACCTTAGGTTTAGGGCAAAAGTTCAACACAACATCGTGGGCCAAAGGGCCTGTACTGTACTGTTCTATGTTCTATGACTCTTAATGGCCGTCAGGTCAATTAGGGATGGGCAATAAATGCTGCTTAGCCAGTGACGCCCTTTTACCGTGAATGAATAAAGAGCTATGGAAATAAAGCAGTAGAATAGGTACTAGCTTGGTAGTTCTTTCAGTCACCAGTACAGACATCATGGGTCGAATGACCTCCATTGTACTATATGATTCTATAAGATATACCACGGTCCATTGAGATGTCAGTGAGTGCCTGCAATGTTATAAGGAAACATATAAAGAAAAGAAAAAGGCCTCAGTTCAATCTTCTTGAGACATTTCTCGAGAAGGCAGAAAGACAGCCAGAGCCAGACCCATAAACATCAGACAGATTTCCATCAGTATCGCTTCCTTCTTCAACATCTCTTTGTACAGAAGCCTGGTTGAGCAGGAGCTTAACTCAAACACACATGAGAAACCATCCCCCTGCCAAGGGAGGTTTTTGTCCACAAAAGTGCGTACATTAAAATTGATGGATACAACATTGTGGACAGCAACATTACAATTCAACTGATTCATTTCCAATGAGTGTGGCTCCTTTCTTGCAGAAAGTAAGATTGACCTTTAGCCTTGAATGAGTTCAGGAGCCTGTTTATGACAGTTCTCCGAGAAATTCTGGTTCCATATGTAAGCTGGAACTGGAAAGTGTAAATAAAACTGATTTCTGCACCTGTACCTGGACTGTATTTCTTTACATTTCATGCAGCCAATAACATAAAACACCATTTTCCAACGTTAGATTTTAGAAGCTGGAATTTTTGCAGGAGGGTGGGTGGGAGGAGGTGTATTCTAGGTAGCTGTGGGAGTCGGTGGGCTTGAAATGGACATCAGTTACAAGCTGGTTACCTGAGATGGAGACTGAGAGGTCCAGGAAGGTGAGGGATGTGCTGGAGATGGCCCAGGTGAACTTGAGGTTGGGGTGGAGGGGTTAGTGAAGTGGATGAACTGTTCGAGCTCCTCTGGGGAGCAAGAGGCAGCGCCGATACAGTCATCAATGGAACGGAGAAAATTCCATCCCCTATTCCCAATTCCTACGCCTCCGTGCATCTGCTCCCAGGATGAGGCATTCCATTCCCACACATCCCAGATGTCCAAGTTCTTCAAGGACCGCAACTTTCCCCCCACAGTGGTCGAGAACACTCTTGACCGCGTCTCCCTCAATTCCTGCAACACATCCCTCACACCTCGCCCCCGCCACAACCGCCCCAGAAGGATCCCCCTCGTTCTCACACACCACACCACCAACCTCCGGATACAACGCATCATCCTCCGACACTTCCGCCATCTACAATCCGACCCCACCACCCAAGACATTTTTCCATCCCCACCCTTGTCTGCCTTCCGGAGAGACCACTCTCTCCATGACTCCCTTTTTCGCTCCACACTGCCCTCCAACCCCACCACACCCAGCACTTTCCCCTGCAACCGCAGGAAATGCTACACTTGCCCCCACACCTCCTCCCTCACCCCTATCCCAGGCCCCAAGATGACTTTCCATATTAAGCAGAGGTTCACCTGCACATCTGCCAATGTGGTATACTGTATCCATTGTACCCGGTGTGGCTTCCTCTACATTGGGGAAACCAAGCGGAGGCTTGGGGACCGCTTTGCAGAACACCTCCGCTCGGTTCGCAATAAACAACTGCACCTCCCAGTCGCAAACCATTTCAACTCCCCCTCCCATTCTTTAGACGACATGTCCATCTTGGGCCTCCTGCAGTGCCACAATGATGCCACCCGAAGGTTTCAGGAACAGCAACTCATATTCCGCCTGGGAACCCTGCAGCCCAATGGTATCAATGTGGACTTCACAAGCTTCAAAATCTCCCCTTCCCCCACTGCATCCCAAAACCAGCCCAGTTCATCCCCTTCCCCCACCGCATCCCAAAACCAGCCCAGCTCGACCCCTCCCCCCACTGCATCCCAAAACCAGCCCAGCCTGTCTCCGCTTCCCTAACCTGTTCTTCCTCTCACCCGTCCCTTCCTCCTACCTCAAGCCGCACCTCCGTTTCCTACCTACCACCTCATCCCACCTCCTTGACCTGTCCGTCTTCCCTGGACTGACCTATCCCCTCCCTACCTCCCCACCTATACTCTCTCCACCTATCTTCTTTTCTCTCCATCTTCGGTCTGCCTCCCCCTCTCTCCCTATTTATTCCAGTTCCCTCACCCCATCCCCCTCACTGATGAAGGGTCTAGGCCCGAAACATCAGCTTTTGTGCTCCTGAGATGCTGCTGGGCCTGCTGTGTTCACCCAGCTCCACACTTTTTTATCTACAAATACTTGTGTGTTGCTCTGACATTGTGCCCAGACTTGTGTACACATTCCATTTATGATCATTCTCGAGAATGGAACGCATTCATAGGTTGGAGTCTGCCTACACACTAAACCTACAACAATCTCACACTCCCATACCAGACCAATGGCCTGGAATGTTCTGACACTTCGAGAGCTGATCCAAATACTTTTTAAAGGTTATGAGGTTTCCTGCCTCAGCTAAAAGGTAAAGTCACTACAGCGCTTATTCTCATTTGAGAGAAAGGGAAAGATGATTGGTGGTGGTTTAACCTGAGGGCCACCAGGCCTCAGTTGAGGCGAGTGGTTGAGAAGAAGAGTCCTTCAGGGTAACCTCAGCTGCTGCAGGAATTGAACCCACACTGTTGGCGTTGCTTAGCCTTGCAAACCAGCTGCCCAGCAAACTGAACTAGCCAATCCAAACGGAAAAGTCACCATACCATTATCAGACCATGTGGCTGCTCTTTCATCACATCAGTGCAAAAGATAAGGCTGAAGCATTCCCACCGATCTTCAGCCATAAGTGCCAAGTGGATGATCCATCTCAGTCTCCTCCTGTGGTCCCCAGCACCACACATGCCAGTCTTCAGCCAATTCGATTCACGCCATGTAATGGTTGGAGATACTGGATACTGCAAAGGCTATGGACCCTGATCAGAGGATTAGATAAGGTGGACCGTGACAGCCTTTCTCCTCGGATGGTGATGGCTAGCATGAGGGGACATTGCTTTAAATTGAAGGGTGATAGATATTGGACAGATGTCAGAGGTAGGTTCTTTACTCAGAGAGTAGTAAGGGCTTGGAATGCCCTGCCTGCAACGGTAGTAGACTCGCCAATGTTAAGGGCATTTAAATGGTCATTGGATAAAAATATGGACGATAATGGAATAGTGTAGGTTAGATGGGCTTCAGTTTGGTTTCACAGGTCGACGCAACATCGAGGGCCGAAGGGCCTGTGCTGCGCTGTAATGTTCTATGTTGTATGTAACATTCCAGCAATAGCATGAAGACTTGTGCCCCAGAACTTGCAGGTCCCCTAGACAAGCTGTTCCAGTACAGTTACAACACTGATATCTAACCGACAATGTGGAAAATTGCCCAGGTATGTCCCGTACACAAAAAGCAGGACAAATCCAACCCGGCCAATTACCATCCCATCAGTCTCCTCTCGATCAGCAGTAAGGTGATGGAAGGTGTCAGTAACAGAGCTATCCAGCAGCACCTGTTCAGCAATAACCTGCTCAGTGACTCCCAGTTTGAGTTCCGCCAGGGCCTCTCAGCTTTTATTAGTCATAGAGTCATACAGCATTTAAACAGGCCTTTTGGTCCAATCAATTAATGCCAAACATAATCCCAAACTAAACTAGTCCCACATATCTGCTCCTGGCCTACATCCATCCAAACCTCTCCTATTCATGTACTTATCCAACTGTCTTTTAAATGTTCTAATGGTAGCTACTTCCACACTTACTCAGAAAGTTCATTCCACATGTGAACCACCCTCTGTGTAAAACATTTACCCCTCATGTCTTTTCTAAATCTGTCTCCTCTCACCTGTTACCCCCAGTCTTGAATCCCCCATCCTACAGAAAAGACACCTCCCATTAACCCTACCTATACCTCTCATGATATTACAAATTTCTATAAGTTCACCTCTCAGCCTCCTGTGCTCCAGTGAAAATAGCCCCAGCCTATCCAGCCTTTCTTTATAACTCAAACTTACCATACCTGGCAATATCCTATTAAATACCTTCTGAACCCTCTCCAGCTTAATCATACCTTTCCAATAAATGGACAACCAGAACCAGACACAGTAGTGCAGAAGAGGCCTTACCAATGTCCTGTACAACATCAACATGACCTGCCATCACCTATACTCAAGGGACTCAGCAATAAAGGCAAGAATGCTAACTGCCTTTTTTTAACATTTTTTAACTAACATGTCTATATGAAACGCAAACTTCAAAGAATTGTGTCCCTGACCCTTCGACAAACGGGAACTGCTGCTTATTTGGCGGTCTCTCATAGAGTCAGGCTGGTACAGCATGGAATCAGGCCTTTCAGTCCAATTCATTCAGGCTGACAACATTAATTAAATTAAGAGATGGGAAGAACTGCCGATGCTGGACTCAGAGATAACACAGTGTGGAGCTGGAGGAACACAGCAGGCCAAACAACAACAGAGGAGCAGGAAAGCTGACGTTTCGGGTCGGGACCCTTCTTCCAAAAAGATCTTTCTAAGAGGGGTCCTGGCCCGAAACGTCAGCTTTCCTGCTGAACTGATGCTTCCTTATCCTGCTGTGTTCCTCCAGTTCCACATTGTGTAACAACTTAAATTAATCTAGTTTTCCAGCATTTGATCCATATCCCTCTAAATCCTTCCTATTCACGAGTCCATTGAGATGTGTTTCAAATGTTGTAATTGTACCAGTCCCAACGCCACCCCTGTCCACTCGTTCCATACACATATTACACTTTCTGTGAGATGATGGGGACTGCAGATGCTGGAGAATCCACGTTAACAAAGTGTGGAGCTGGATGAACACAGCAGGCCAAGCAGCATCTCAGGAGCACAAAAACTGACGTTTCGGGTCTAGACCCTTCATCAGAAAAAGGGGATGGGGAGGGGGTTCTGGAATAAATAAGGAGAGAGGGGGAGGCGGACCAAAGATGGAGAGAAAAGAAGATAGGTGGAGAGGAGAGAATAGGTGAGGAGGTGGGGAGGGGATAGGTCAGTCCAGAGAAGATGGACAGGTCAAGGGGGTGGGATGAGGTTAGTAGGTAGGAAATGGAGGTGCGGCTTGAGTTGGGAGGAGGGGATAGGTGAGAGGAAGAACAGGTTAGGGAGGCAGAGACAGGCTGGGCTGGTTTTGGAGTGCAGTGGGAGGAGGGGAAGAGCTGGGCTGGTTTTGGGATGCAGTGGGGGGACGGGACGAGCTGGGCTGGTTTTGGGACACTGTGGGGGGAGAGGAGTTCTTCAAGTCCACATTGATACCATTGGGTTGCAGGGTTCCCAAGTGGAATATGAGTTGCTGTTCCTGCAACCTTCGGGTGGCATCATTGTGGCACTACAGGAGGCCCATGATGGACATGTCATCTAAAGAATGAGAGGGGGAATTATAATGGTTCGCGACTGGGAGGTGCAGTTGTTTATTGCGAACCGAGCAGAGGTGTTCTGCAAAGCGGTCCCCAAGCCTCTGCTTGTTCTTCCTTTCAGCTATTCTCTCCTCCCACCTCAAGCCGTACCTCCATTTCCTACCTACTAACCTCATCCCGCCCCCTTGACCTGTCCGTCCTCCCCGGACCGACCTATCCCCTCTCAACCTCCCCACCTATACTCACCTCTCCACCTATCTTCTTTCTCTCCATCTTTGATTCACATCCCCCTCTTTCCCTATTTATTCCAGAACCCTCTCCCCATTCCCCTCTCTGATGAAGGGTCTAGGCCCGAAACATCAGCTTTTGTGCTCCTGAGATGCTGCTTGGCCTGCTGTGTTCATCCAGCTCCACACTTTGTTATCTCAGATTCTCCAGCATCTGCAGTTCCCATTATCTCTTATATAAGTGGAACTTGTGTTTATTAGAACAGCATTCCAGTAGAGTTTTGTTCACTGAGGCAACAGTTAGAAGTTGGGGGGAATTATTTGGTTTAATAGTAATTCTATTAATTTGTTCGTGGTTAGGGTTAAATTGTTACTAGTCACTTTCAAAGTGAATATCAGGAATTTTCTTTCATATAACCTCCCCTTATTCATAACAATGCCAAACACAATACCAGTACTCCTGTATTGACATTCAAATCAATGATATAAATAACAAAAAGCAGTGAACCCAGCACCAATCCTTGTGGCACACTGCTGGTCACAGGTATCCAGTCTGAAAAACACCCTACCCCCAACCTCCACCACGACTATCACAGTCCTGAGGAAGCGTCCCTGGACCCAAAACATTAACTCTGTTTTTTCCTTCACAAATGCTGCCAAACCTGCTGAGCTTTTCCAGCAACTTTGTTTTTGTTCCACTAGCACACTCCATTTCCCACCTTCAAACCAATTTTGTTTGCAAATGGCTAGCTCTCCCTGGATTTCATGTGGCCTAACGTCACTGACCAGTCTACTGTGTAGAACTTGTCGAATACTTTACTGAAGACCATACTGATAATGTACACTACTCTGCCTTTATCAGTCTTCTTTGTGAGTTCTTCAAAAATCTCAAGCAAGTTAGTGAGACATGATTTCCTACAACATAAACGATCACTAATCAGTACCTGCCTTTCCAAATACATATAAATCACATTCCTCAGAATCCTCTCCAAAAACTCCTCTCTCCACCACTGACAGCAAACTCACCAGTCTACAGTTCTCTGGCTTTTCCTGATCACCTTTCTTAAATAATGGTACCTCCAGTCTTCTGGCACCTTACCCATGGTTATCAATGATGCAAATAGCACAGCAAGGGTCCTAGCAATCATTTCCCGAACTTCAAACAGAATTCCAGGACACACCTGATCAGACCCCAAGAATTTATCCAGACATCCAGCACCTTCTGTACTGTAATATGGACGCTTATCAAGATATAACTATTTATTTCTTCTTATTTTCTACCTTCCATATCCTTCTCTATCGTAAATACTGACGCGAAATACTCATTTAGTATCTTGTCCACCTCATGTGGTTCCAATTGAGATTTAACTAATTGTCGAACTTTTGTTACTTCCTATCAAAGTGCATGAGCTCACATTTTCCCACATCACATTCCATCTAAATGTCTTTTGAATATTTACTCAACCTATTTGTTGACCTAGCAGATTCCTGATATTCTCGTCAGAACATGCTGTCCTGCCTATCAGCACACCATCAGAAAATGTGGATATTACATTCTGCCCCTTCTACAAGTCTTAAAGTAGATTGTCAATGATTGACGCTCCAGGATTAATCCTTGAGGCAGTCCAATAGTTTTGTCTTTTGAACCTGAGTATCTCGTTTATATTTGGGTTAATTATTCTCTGTCAAAAGTACTCTGCAATGTTGGTCTTTCTCTAACTTCCTCACAGATTTTTTCTCTATCTCCTTTTCACTAGTTGTGGATGACAATGAGCAATGTAATTGCATCCTTTTTATTCCTGAACTCCAGCCTAACTGTTTCATTCCATGAATACTGAGACATTATCCTTAACCAACACTGCTACCCGCTCCTCCTTTCCTTCCACTTCTATCCTTCCTGAGCAACGTTACCAAGGAATATTTCACACCCAGTCTCAGCTTTCCATGTACTGGGTCTCTGTCACTGCTGCAACAGTATAATTCCACATTGCAGCCTGTGACTGGAGCTCCTGAACTGAATTTACTGTACTCGAGATATTTCCATACCTATAAGTCAGCTCTGTTTTGGATTTTCTTTCTTTCTCCCTACTCTGACCTCACATCTTCACTTACTATTTTCTCTGCTTTCTCAAGTACTTTGTAAACTCTGCTATTCTCCTCTTCTATTCTTTCTTTGTTCCCACCCCCTTGCCAGGTTCATTTAAAGACCTGCCAAAGACTCTAACAAAACAACCACAAGACCTCCAGTCCCAGCTCTGATCAGCTGGAGTCCAGGCCCAAAACATCAGCCTTCCTGCTCTTCTAATGCTGCTTGGCCTGCTGTGTTCATCCAGTTCTACACCTTGTTATCTCGGATTCTCCAGCATCTGCAGTTCCTACTATCTCTACACCTTGTTATCTCAGCTTCTCCAGGTGCCTTCTTCCCAAGAGTCAGTCCCAGTGTTCAAGAGAATCAAACGTCCTCCTTCCTGCAAAATCTTGGGTAGATCCTGTAATTCCACTGCCAACCCAAAACTCAATCCACCTCTTTGTCCCGGATTCTATCACTTTCTAAGAGATCCAAAATCACACAAACCTCTGAGAGAAATATATTCCTCTCAACTCTGACCGACCAGGGCAACATCTCATTTCACCATGGTATCTCCCAATTACAGACTGACGCACAAGAGGAAATATCTTTTCCACATTCACCTTGCCAAGATCTTACAAACTTTTATCAAATCCCACCACTCAGTCTTCTAAACTGCTGTAAAAACAAGCTCAGCCCCCTCAAAACTCAGCTGTCTTGTTCTGGGCATAAATGAAATAACTCCCCTTTGAAATGGCATCATTATATGTCTATCACCCTTTAAATGTAGGGACCAAAACAGCACACAGTATTTGAGATGTGGGCTGCCCAATGCTCTGTATCACTGATTGATAACATCCTTTACTTTCATGTTTGCTCCCTCATATTCTAAAAGTTAGCATCCCTGTTAGCCTTCTGAATTATGTGATATACCTGTGCTCTAAACTGTGACACTCATGCATGACAACTCCTAAATCGATCTGCACTTCAGAATCCAGCAGCTGCTCATTGGCCTCAAACACAAGCGCAGTCAGTCAGTCAGTCAATCTTCAAGCTCACAGATAGACAAACCTCAGTGAACAGTCAGTCTTATTCCACGTTAATGAGGGATTCTGTAAATTTAGTCAAATGAGAAAAAGAAGCATGTGTAATGGTAAGATTCTTGGTAGTGTAGATGAGCAGAGCGATCTCGGTGTCCATGTACACAGATCCTTGAAAGTTGCCACCCAGGTTGACAGGGCTGTTAAGAAGGCATAAGTGTTTTAGCTTTTATTAATAGAGGGATCGAGTTCCGGAACCAAGAGGTTATGGTGAAGCTGTACAAAACTCTGGTGCAGCCGCACTTGGAGTATTGTGTACAGTTCTGGTCACTGCATTATAAGAAGGATGTGGAAGCTTTGGAAAGGGTGCAGAGGAGATTTACTAGGATGTTGCCTGGTATGGAGGGAAGGTCTTACGAGGAAAGGCTTAGGGACTTGAGGCTGTTTTCATTAGAGAGAGGAAGGTTGAGAGGTGACTTGATTGAAACATATAAAATAATCAGAGGGTTAGATAGGGTGGCTAGTGAGAGCCTTTTTCCTAGGATGGTGACGGCGAGCACGAGGGGGCATAGCTTTAAATTGAGGGGTGAAAGATATAGGACAGATGTCAGAGGTAGTTTCTTTACTCAGAGAGTAGTAAGGGAATGGACGCTTTGCCTGCAACGGTAGTAGATTCGCCAAATTTACGTACATTTAAGTCGTCATTGGATAAGCATATGGACGTACATGGAATAGTGTCGGTTAGATGGGCTTGAGTTCAGTATGACAGGTCAGCACAACATCGAAGGCCAAAGGGCCTGTACTGTGCTGTAATGTTCTATGTTCTATGTAATGTTTAGAAGCTAAAATCAGAGAAGGCATTAGGAAAATAAAGGATGTATGAAAAATCTCAAGCAGGGAATTTGGAGGGCAAGTAGGTAAGTAGGATTAAAGAGAATCTGAAGACTTTCTGTCCATATATTAAAAACAAGAGGATAACTAGGGAGAACTAAGGATAAAGGAGGGAACTTGTGCTTGGAGGCAGAGAACGTGGGCGAGTTTCTAAATGAACGTTTTGCACAGGTATTAACCCAGCAAAAAGATATGAAGGATAGTGAGATTTGTGTGGAGCAAGCGAAGATGCTTGGGCATTCTGAGATCAAGAAAAAAATGGTGTTGGGTCTCTTGAAGAGCATTAGGTGGATAAGTCTCCACGGCCCAATTTGGTGTTTAACCCAGGTTTTGAGAGAGGCAACAGAGGAGATTTCTAGGGTCTTGAATTCAAGTCTTTGTATCTTTACTAGCCATTGGAGAGGTTCCAGAGGACTGATGAGTAGCTAATGCTGTTCCTCAATTCAAGAAGGGAGATAGGGATAATTGAAGAAACTAGAGACCATTGAGTCTCATATTGGTGGTTGGGAAGCTATTGGAGACAATTCTTAGTGATAAGATTTACATGCATTTGGAAAAACGTGGCCTAGTTAGGGACAATGAGCATGGCTTTGTGTGGGGCAGGTCATATCTTACTAACTTGATTGAATTTTTTGAGGAGGTAACGAAGGTGATCAATGAGGGTAGAGTTTTGGGTGTCATCTGTATGGATTTTACTAACGCTTTTGAAAAGGTCCCTCATAGTTGGCTTGTCCAGAAGTTTAAGATGCATGGGATCAATGGTGACCTGGCTGCATGGATTCAGAGTTGGCTCTCCCATAGAAGGCAGAGGGTAGTGGTGGAAGGGTGCTTTTCAGGCTTGGTGTTCCACAGAGATCTGTACTGGGACCTCTGCTGTTTGTAATACTTATAAATTACTTGGATACAATGGGTAGATGGGTGTGTTAGTAAGTTTGCAGATGATACAAAATTTGGTCGAGCTGTGGATAGTGTAAAAGGTTGTCATTGGATACAATTGCAGATATGGGTGGAAAAGTGGCAGATGGAGTTTGATCTGGGTAAGTATGAGCTGCTGCACTTTGGGAGATCAAATGTCAAGGACAAATATACAGTTAATGCCAGGACCCTGAACAGCCATGATGTGGAAGTGACAGTGTTGGACCGAGGTGGACAAGGTCAGAAATCACACAACACCAGGTTACAGTCCAACAGGTTTATTTGAAAACACAAGCTTTCAGAGTCTTACTCCTTCCTCAGGTGTTGGTGAGAGGAGTAGAATCAGACACAGAATATATAAGTAAAGGATGAAAACGATCACACCATTGATGATGATGTACAAAACACATCTAAGATGCAGTTAAAACCTTTAATAGATAGAAGGTTTTAATTGATTAATATGTATATGAAAATACCCAAATTCCTTTCAAGTAATACAAAATCATAAGGGGTGTAGACAGGGTGGATAGCAAGAAGCTTTTTCCCAGAGTCGGGGACTCAATTACTAGGGGTCATGAGTTCAAAGTGAGAGGAGGAAAGTTTAAGGGAGATATGCGTGGAAAGTTCTTTACACAGAGGGTGGTGGGTGCCTGGAACGCGTTGCCAGCGGAGGTGGTAGACGCAGACACGTTAGTGTCTTTTAAGATATATTTGGACAGGTACATGGATGGGCAGGGAGCAAATGGACACAGACTGTTAGAAAATAGATGACAGGTTAGACAGAGGATCTTGATCGGCGCAGGCTGGGAGGGCCGAAGGGCCTGTTCCTGTGCTGTAGGTTTCTTTGTTTCTTTGTTTGTAATTGTCCTGAGAGAACCAAAGGCTTTATCAGTGTAAAGAAAGGTGACATTGTAGGTCAGACAATGCATGTTAGGTGTGAAGCCTTGTTTAGAATTTTTGCATTTTGGTTTGGAATCAGACTGGTTTCATTTCTAAAGTAAGAATTTATAAAACACCACAGTGACCTAATATAAATTGTGAAGGAGAAAACAGAGTTAGCATTTTGGGTCTGATAACCCTTCCTCAGAACTAATGGTGGCTGTGAAAAACATCAGCATATAACTGACATATAAACTGACGTTTTCCCAGCCACCATCAGTTCTGAGGAAGGGTCATCGGGCCCAAAACGTTAACTCTGTTTTCTTCTTCACAGATGCTGCCAGACCTGCTGAGCTTTTCTGGCTATTTTGTTTTTGTTCCTGATTTACAGCATCCACAGTTCTTTTGGTTTTTATTTACTATAAATTGTTTGCATGTTGAAAAAATTCACCCCATAGATTCAAGTGTATGTGTGCGTGAGAGAGAGAGAGAGAGAGAGTGTGTGAGGGAGAAAAGGAGAGTGTATGTGTGTCTGGGGAGAGAGAAGGAAAGTGTGTCTGGGAAGAGTGTATGTGTGTATGTGTGCGCATGTGTTTGTAAGGGAGAAAGAGTCTGCGTGTGTGCATGCATGTGCGTATGTACGCACGTGTGTGAGTGTGTATGAGAGAATGTATAGTGTGGTGGGGTCACATGAACCCAAGATCCTGACTCTTCCAGTAAACATGCTCCAAGGTGGGTTTTAGGAGACACAACACAGAATCACCAAGCAGAGGCTGATAGCCAAGTTCTGTCCCCACGAGAATAGCCTCAACTGGGATCTTGGGTTCATGTTGCACTACTGTACACTCTCATTCATACACACACACACACACACACACACACACACACACACACACACACACACACACACACACACACACACACTCCTTCACACACATGCACACACACACACTCCTTCACACACATGCACACACTCTCCTCCACTCCACATCCACACTCTCTCTTTTCTCTTTTACTCCTCCCATTCACACATGCACGCACACTCTCTCTCGCTCCCTCACACACACATTTGTGAATCAATGGAGTGAATTTGTTTTTGCCGCTACATCCATTTTGTTCAAAAAGCACACAACTCATAGACAGTCAGCCAATGTGTTGTTTTATAAATTCTTACTTTGTAAATAAAACCAGTCTGATTTCAAACCAAAACACAAACAGATTTTAAACAAAGCCTCGTTCCTTCTTCTGAAGAAGGGTCCCGACCCAAAACGTCAGCTTTCCTGCTCCTCTGATGCTGCCTGGCCTCCTGTGTTTCTCCAGCTCCACACGGTGTTGTGCATTGTCTGACCTAAAGTGAGACCTCTTCTTTACACTGATAAAGTCTTTAGTTCTCTCAGGCAGTGACCTGAAAGGAATTCAGGGATTTACATCCACATATTAATCAATTAAAACCTTCCAACTGATTCAAGATTTAACAGCATCTTAGGTTTGTTTAGTACATCCTCATCAACTGTGTGACCCTTTGATCATTTACTTATAAATTCTGCATCTGATACTACCATTTTCAATAATTCCTGAGAAAAGAGTAAGACTGAAAGAAAACAGTTTTCTGAAGAACACAACAGGTCAGGCAGCATCAGAAGAGTAAGAATGTCGACATTTTAGGTCAAGGCCTTTCTTCAGAATTGGGGAGGGGGAAGGGTGCTGGAAAATAAATAGAGAGAGGAGGGATGGGGCAGGGAATGGTAGTTGGGATGGTGATTGGTGGGTCCACGTAGGGGGCAGTGGGGAGGTTGGGGCAGATAGTTGGGGAAGAAGATGGCTGGGTTGTGTCAGGTCAATGAGGCGGGAATGACAGGGAGGTTTGGATGTGGGATAAGACCTGGAATGGGGAGATTTTAAACCTGGTGAATTCTACGTACAGGCCATCAGGCTCCCGAGGCGGAATATGAGGCGCTGCCCCTCTAGTTTGCGTCTGGAGTCATTGTAGCATTGGAGGTGGCCCAAGATGGACATGTCATCAAGAGAGTGGGAGGGGGAGTTCAAATGGGTAGCAACCAAAACATGTTGTTATTTGTTGCGTACTGAATGCAGATGCTCCACAAAACGGTCCTGAGTCTGCACTTGGTCTCACCAATGTACAGGAGGCCACATTGAGAGCAATGGAGGTTGTACAGGTGAGTGCCTGTAGTACTCTGATAGCTTGTGTTTTCAAACTGTTGGACTACAACCTAGTGTCATGTGATTTCTAGCATTGCCGTACAGAGAGATCTTGGAGTTCAAGTCCACAGCTCCCTGAAATGGCCATGCAAGTAGACGGGGTGGTAAACTAGGCGTATGGCTTGTTTGCCTTTATTGGTCTGTGAACTGGTTACAAGAACCAGGATGTCATGTTGCAGCTTTATGAGACTTTGGTTAGGTCACACTTAGAATATTGTGTTCAATTCTTAAGTAGATTTGCAGGTTGGGTTGTGGATGGTGTGGTTGGCTCACTGAGCTGGTTCATGGTTTTGCAGGCATTTCATTCCCCTGCTCAGTCATCATCACTGCAGCCTCCAAAGAAACACTGTTTTTATCCCACCTGGTATTTAAACTCTGTGGTCCATTGGATTCGATAACCTCATTTCCAGTTTTCTTTCGCAGTGGTGTATGTACAGGGTCTATGTCATTTGTTTCTGAGATAATGGGAACTGCAGATGCTGGAGAATCCAAGATAACAAATTGTGGAGCCTCAAATCCAGCCTGCCCCAGCTCAGAGCCTCCCTCTCCCAGACCTGCAAAGGCCTGAGATGCTGCTTGGTCTGCTGTGTTCATCCAGCTCCATACTTTGTTATCTTGGATTCTCCAGCATCTGCAGTTCCCATTATCTCTGATACAATTTTAACCTCACTGCGAAGCCTCTTCCAGGGATGCCTAACCTGAAGAAGTTACCCTCCTCCCTCCGGACCAACCTCAGGGAATCTCTCTCCCACTGCAACTCTCTCGTAATCTCTTCAGCCTTGAAACTGCTTGACCATGCCCTGAAGCAAACCAGGTACCACAGCCACATCACCTTCCTCAGCACCTGCCTATGGAACCTGATCATCCCCATTGGACTACAGACTACATTCAAGCCTTCCCAATTTGGCCCCAACAATGACCATCTCTACACCCAGAAAATTCAGACCCTTCAGAAGTGTTTCTCCCTGCGAGTCCTGAAACAGACACTTGCAGCCATGCGCCGGCATCTCTAGGCACTGCAATCCAGCCTCTCTCTCTCCCAGACCTGCAAAGGCCTGAGATGCTGCTTGGCCTGCTGTGTTCATCCAGCTACACACTTTGTTGTCTATGTGTTTGTTGATGTCTTTCTTGGTGGAGACCAGGCCTCCAGGAATTCCTGTGCTTGTCAGACACTTTAGAGACGTTTAAGCGACTCTTAGATATAAAATGTAGGGTACGCAGGGTAGTTTGATCTTTGAGTAGGATAATAGGTTGGCACAATATTGTGGGCTGAAGGGCCTGTACTGTGCAGTGCTGTTCTATGTTCTATGTCTCTGCTCAGCCTGTCCGAGGATCCTGATGTTGTCCTGATCGAACTGGTGGTTTTCCTTATCCATGCGGATGGAGGTGAGTGAGTATTAGAACACAGTACAGCACAGTACAGGCCCTTCGGCCCACAATGTTGTGCCAACCGATTAAACTACTCAAAGATCAAACTAACGCACATATCCTACATTTTACTATCCTCCATGTGCCTATTCAAGCGTTGCTTAAATGTCTGACTCCATTCCCATTGCCGGTGGCACATTCCACACGCTCACCCATCTCTGTGTAAAGAACCTACCTCTGACTTCTCCCCTATACCTTCCTTCAATCACGTTAAAATTATACTCCCCTGTAATAGTCATTTCCACCCTGGGAATAGGTCTCTGGTTATCCACTCTATCTATGTGTCTCATCATCTTGTACACCTCTATCTAGTCACCTCTCATCTTTCATTGAGAAGAGCCCTAGCTTCCTCAACCTTTCCTCGTAAGACCTGCCCTCCAATCCAGGCAGCATCCTGGTAAATCTCCTCTGCACACTCTCTAAAGCTTCCACATCCTTCCTGTAATGAGGCAACCAGAGCTGTACACAATATTCCAAGGGTGGTCTATCCAGAGTTTTTTTGAGCTGCACAGCTCTTAAACTCAATTCCCCTGCCAATTAAATCCAGCACAATTAAATCCTTACTCTCGGAATAAGCCTACCATGGGGATTCTTCTCAAATGTCTTCCTAAAATTCATATACATCGCATCCACTGCTCTACCTCCTCTATGTGTTTTGTCACATCCTCAAAGAATTCAATAAGGCTTGTGAGGCATGACCTGCCCCTCACAAAGCCATGCTGACTATTTCTAATCAAACAGTGCTTTTCCAAATAATCATCAATACTGTCTCTCAGAATTCTCTTCAATAACTTGCCCACCACAGAAGTAAGACTGACCGGTCTGTAATTCTCAGGGTTATCCCTCTTGCCTTTCTTGAACAAAGGAATGACATTCGCCACCATCCAATCATCAGGCACTACTTCATGGACAGTGAGGATGCAAAGGTCATCGCCAAAGGGGCAGCAACTTCTTCCCTCGCTTCATGGAGTAACCTGGGGCATACCCTGTCTGGGCCAGGGGACTCTCCATGGCAATTATAAAGGTCCGGGAGTTGTGATCACTTTCACTGAAATGCTCTCCCACCAAGAGATCTGACACCTGGCCTGGTTCGTTGCGAAGCACCAAATCCAATATGGCCTCCCTGCTAGTTGGGTTATCTACATATTGAGTCAGAATTCCTTCCTCGTCACACCTGACAAAATCTGCTCCATTCAAACCATTTACAATTAGGAGGTTCCATACGATATTAGGGAAGTTGAAGTTGCCCATGAGAACAACCCAATGACTTCTGCCCCTTTCCAAAATCTGATTCTCAATCTGTTCCTCAGTGTCTCTGTTGCTACTGGGGAGTCTATAGAAAACTCCCAATAAAGTGACTGCTCCTTTCCTGTTTCTGACTTCCATCCATACTGACTCAGTGGAGAAACCACTGGATGATATTATCCTTGATTAACAATGCCATTCTCCCACCTCTTTTACGCACACCCCCCCACCCCCGCTATTGAAACATCCAAAGCCCAGAATGTCCAACAACCATTCCTGCCCCTGTGATACCCAAGTCTCCACCATGGCCACATCATAGCTCCAAGGGCTGATCCATGCTCTAAGTTCTTCACCCTTATTCCTGACACTTCTTGCGTTAAAATAGGGACACTTCAACCCATGACAACTTTGCCCTATGAACTGCTTATCCTTCCTCACAGACTCTCTGCTTGCTGTATCTGCCTGTGCACCAGCTCCCTCTTCCTCTGATCTATAGCTCCGGTTCCGATCCAGCTGCCAAACTATTTTAACCCCTCCCAAAGATCTCTAGCAAACCTCCCGCCCAGGATATTGGTGCCCCTTCAGTTCAGGTGCAACCCATCCTCCCCGTACAGGTCCCACCTTCCCCAGAAGGTATCCATGTGATCCACATATCTGAAGCCCTCCCTCCTACACCAGCTCTGTAGCCATGTGTTCGGCTGCACTCACTCTCTATTCCCTATATTCACTTTTCAGGTCCTCATCCCTTTTTCCCAGTTATGTCATTGGTACCCATAGGTACCACGGATTCTGACTGCTCACCCTCACTCTCAAGAATCCTGTAGACTCAATCCGACACATCCCTGACCCTGGCACTCGGGAGGCAACATCCCATCTGGGGTTCTCATTCGCGACCACAATATCTCCTGTCTGATCCCCTAACCATTGAATCTCCTATCACTATCACTCTCCTATTTTTCCGCATTCCCTTCTGAACCAGAGAGCCAGGCTCAGAGCCAGAGGCCTGGTCGCTATGGCTTTCCCTTGGTAGGTCATTCCCCCCCAAACAGTATTCAAAACAGTTTACTTATTATTGAGGGGAACGGCCACTGGGGATCCCTGCACTGTCTCTCTATTCCCTTTCCCTCCCCTGACTGTCACCCAGCTGCCTTTATCCTGTACCTTCTGTGTACTACTTGTCCAATTACAACAGGGAGAAAAGTGAGTACATGATCATCAACTGCCAACAAAAAGTCACCACCAATATTCACTCATCTCCAACCACACGGATAAGGAGAGCTACCAGTTTGATTGGGACAATAGCAGGATCTGAGGACAGGCCAAGCAGAGACAAGCACAGGAATTCCTCGAGGCCTGGTTCTCCACCAAGAAAACCATCAACAAACACACAGAGCTAGATCTTATATATACACCGCTGCAACAGAAAATCGTAAATGAAGTCATCAAGACCAATGAACCCCAGAGTTTAAATACCAGGCAGGAACACACAACAGCGCATGCACTGATCATGTTACCCAGCAGGGTAATGAAATGCCTACGGAGCAACGAACCACCTTGGTGAGGCAACCAACCACAACACTGTGTTCAATTCCGGTCGCCAAATTCTGGGAAGGATGTGGGGGCTTTGGAGAGAGAGCAGAAGAGGTTTACCAGGATGTTGCCTGCATTAGAGGGTATGAGCTAGAAGGAAAGTCTAGAAAAACTCAAGGTTGTTTTCTCTGGAATGGCAGAGACAGGCAGGAGACTTGATAGAAAATTTATAAAATTATGAGATCGCATAGATAGGGTTGACAGTCAGAATCTTTATCCCAGAGTTGAAACATCTAAGTTTAGGGGTATGCATTTAAAATGAGAGGGGGAAAGTTCAAAGGAGTTATGAGGGTTACGTTTTTAGACAGAGAGTGGTACAGGTGTGGAACACACTGCCAATGGGTGGTGGTGGAGGCCAACACAATTGGGGCATTTAAGGGACTTTTTGACAAGCACATGAATGTGCAAGGAATGTAGGGATATGGACCAAGGGCAAGTAGGAGGGATTCATTTCATTTGGCATCACATTTGGTGCAACAATGCAGGCCAAATGGCCCATTCCCGTGCTGTACTGCTCTGTGTTCTATTACCCTCCTTATTAACCTTAACGTTCAGTTGACACAACTGGGCTTGGTTTCTTTGTGGAAAACTTCTGAATTCACTCACACGAGGAGCTGAGCATTGTCATTCTTTATTCTACGATTCAACCGATTCAGCTTCCAGTTGAGAAATCGAGCCAACGTGACTGAAGCATTTGCATCCACGTTGACCGGGTCGAACGTCCACACTTCAATTGCTATTGTAGCAATACGAATGCTCAATGGTCTAAAGTACTGAAGGAAAAAAGAATAGTTAGGAAATAGTGGATCCAAGTTATCTGAATAAAGACTGATGGAAAATCTCATTCATCAAAACAGGATTGCAGGTAAAATGGCATTGAAAGCAAAACATCAGCTGGGCACATGTATGCCACATTAAATTTATAATCTAGTGTTAAAAATAGCTGAGAGTAACTCATATTTGAAAAGGTTGTGGCATAATTACAACACCATTGGGCAAGTTATTCATCAGGAGAGAGAGATAGAGAGAGACAGAACAATAGAGGGAGAGAGTACTGCATCAGAGGGAGATGATTTTGTCCTACCTCTTGCTCTCTCTACCCTGCTGGACACTATCTCTCTCTTCTGCTGTGTGCTAACTCTCTCTCCCACTGTGTTTTCATCTTTCCTTTTCTGCTGTACTCTATCCTTCTATGCTCTATAACTCCCTCTATCACACTATGCTCTATTCCTATGGGTTTTATGCCTCCATCATGCTGTGCTCTATCCCACTGTGCTCCATTTCTCTCTCTTGCACTGTGTTCTATTCTTCTATCTTATTGTGCTCTGTCCCTCTCTCTATTCCTCTTTCCGTCAGTGCTCTATCCGACTGTGCTCTATTCCTCTTTCTCCCACTGCGTTCTATCCCTCTATCCTATTGCACTCTATCCCTCTCTCTATTCCTCTTTCCCTCAGTGCTCTATCCTGCTGTGCTTTATCCCTGCCTCTATTCCATTGTGCTCTATCCCTATTATCCTCCCACTGTGATCACTCTCTCTCCCTCCTGCTGTCCTCTGTGCCTCTATCTCCTCATGCTCTGTATCTCCCACTCTGCTCCATCCCACTATCTGCTGCACTCTCCTGCTGTGCACTATCTCTTCATCCAGCTAAGCTCTATTCCACTATTCTGCAGTGCTCTATCCGCCTATCCTGCTGTGTTCTATCTCTCTCCCTCCTACTGTGCTCTATCCCTTTCTCCTGCTCCCACTGTGCTCTATCTCTCTATTGTTCTTTTCATTTATTTATTGACAGGTTGAAGGTGTCGCTGGCTAAGCAGAATTTATTGCCCACCCCTAAATGCCCAGAGAGCAGTCACATGTAGGTCAGACCAGGTACTGATGGAAGATTCCTTCCCTAAAGGATATTAGTGAACCAGACGGGTTTTTCCAACAATCGATAATAGCAGAAGAAAATCACCTATACAGCATACTCAAAAAGAACGGATATCCAATGAACACAATCCACCGAGTTCTCAGCAACAAACCCAAACAAACAGACACAACGCGCCCAGCAACCAGAACCACTCTCCCCTACATCAAAGACATTTCAAAAATGAGATCCAGACTACTCAGACCCCTTGGCATCACAGTAGCCCACAAACCCACCAACACACTAAAACAGCAGCTAATGAACTTAAAAGACTCTATACAGACAACAAGCAAAATGAACATCCTTTACAAAATACCTTGCAAGAACTGTGACAAACACTACATTGGGCAAACAGGCAGAAAGCTAGCCACCAGGATACATGAACATCAACTAGCCACAAAACGACATGACCCACTATCACTCGTATCCTTACATACAGATAAGGAAGGACACCACTTTGATTGGGACAACACATCCATCCTAGGACAAGCCAAACAGAGACACGCACGAGAATTCCTAGAAGCATGACATTCCAACCGGAATTCCATCAACAAACACATTGGCTCCAAATCAATCTACCATCCTCTGAGAAAAAGAACAGGAAATGGCATCACCAACACAGGAAATGACATCACCAACCCAAGGAAACCCAAACAGATAAATAGAAAGCGGGACGTAACACCAGCGCTTCGTCAGAGGCTCACTGATGATGTTACTTAGAATGGTGACGAAACGTCTGAAAACGAACCTTCCAGCTCAGCGAGCAAACTCACATCCACTACTGTGTCCTATCTCTCCATCCTACTGTGCCCTTTCTCTCTCGATCCCACTGTTTTCTATCCCTCTATATTCTACGCTTCTCTTCCCCGCTATCCTCTTTCTATCTTCTGCTGTGTTTTATCCCTCTGTTCCGCTGTTTTCCATCCTTCTATACTCTATGCTTCTCTATCCTGCTGTGTTCTTCCATTCTCACTACTGCTGTACTCTATCCCTCTATCTTCCATTGCTCCCTCTCTCCTGCTGTGCTCTAATCCACTCTTCCCTTATGCTCCATCTCTCTCTATCCCACTGTGCTACATCCCTCTCTCTCCTGCTGTACTACATTCCTTTCTTTCCCACTGTGCTATAATCCTCTACACTGTTCTGCTCTAATTCTCTTATCTCACTGTGCTCTATCCATCTACCCACTGTGCTCCATTCATCTATCTGTCTGAATTCTATCTATCTGTTGCTCTCGATCCTCTACCCTGCTCTATCCCTCTATGCTCTATACCTTTCTCTCCTGCTTTCCCTCCATCATTCCCTCTCCCACTGTGCTCTATTCCACTGTGTTCTAACCCTCTATCCTCCAGTGCTCTACTCCACAATCTCCCTGGACCCTAGCACTCTATCCACTGCTCTATATGCCACTATCTCACCATGATCAATATATCTCTCCCGCTGTGCTGTTTCACTCTGTCTCCCTCTATTCCACCGTGATACATCTCTCTCTCTCCCACTGTGCCCTTATCCTCTATCCCAATATACTCCATCGCTCTCTATACCACTGTCCTCTATCCCTCTATATTCCATGGCTCCCATCCCACTGTGCTCCATACCTCTCTATCCTGCTGTGCTCTCCAATAATTTCCTTAATGTTTTTCAAGACCCCCCAATACCTCCTCCCTTTTGATCTTAACATGACCCAAACTATCTACACACGCTTCCCCAGACTCGTCATCGACCAAGTCCTTCTCCATGGTGAATACTGACACAAAGTACTCATTTAATACCTCGCCCATTTCCTCTGGCTCCACACAGATATTTCCTTCCCTGCCCTTGAGTGAAACAACCCTCTGCCTGGCTACCCTACTACTGACATGGGGCTCACCAGCCTGTAATTAGCTGAATTATCCTTGCCACCTTTCTTAAACAAGAGAACAACATTGGCTATTCTCCAATCCTCTGGGACCTCTCCTGTAGCCAGTGAAGACACAATGATTTCTCTCAAAACTTTTACTCTTTATATATGTATAAAAAACCTTAGGATTTTCCTTAATCCTGTTGACCAATGACATATCATGACCCCTTTTAGTCTTCCTGACTCCTTGCTTCAGTTTCTTTCAATTTTCCTTGTATTCCACCTTTTCTTTGTGTGTTCCCAGCCTCCTAGCTTTGATAAATGCTTCTTTTTTCTTCTTGATTACGCTCACAATATCTCTCATTATCCAACGTTCCCTAAACTTGCCATGCTTATCTTTCATCCTTAAAGGAATGTGCCAGTCCTGAGTTCCCAGCAACTTACGTTTGAATGCCTCCCACATACCATATGTTGATTTGTCCTCAAACATCTGTCTCCAATCTACATTCTTAAGTAATAGCAGGAACTGCAGATGATGGAGAATCTGAGATAAGGTCTAGGCCCGAAACATCAGCCTTCCTGCTCCTCCGATGCTGCTTGGCCTGCTGTGTTCATCCAGCTCTACACTTTGTTGCCTCACGTTCTTAAGTTCCTGCCTAATATTGTTGTAATTAGCTTTAATCCGATTTTGCACCTTCACCTGACAACTGCACCTATCTTTATCCATTGGTATCTTAAAGCTTCCTGAATTGTGATCACCGTTCCCGAGCTGCTTCCCCACTGAGACGTCAACCACCTGACCAGGCTCATTCCCGAATACTAGGTCCAGTAAGGCCCCTTTCCTCAGGTAAGGTATTAACATACCGCTTCAAGGAGCCCCCCTGGATGCTTCTAACAAACTCTGCCCCATCTGAGCCCCAAGCACAGAGTGAGTCCCAGTCAATACACGGGAAGGTATAATCGCCCACTTTTACATCTTGACAAAATCTGCCCACAGAACTGCTCTTCTATCTCCTGCTGGCTGCCGGGAGGCCTATGGTAAAGCCCAAACACTGTATTGTACCTTTCTATTCCTGAGCTCTACCCATATTGCCTCACTGTATGAGCCATCCAAGGTGTCCTCTCTACTGCTCACACTGTGCTCTCCTCTGCTGTGCTCTGTCCCTCCATCCCCCTGAGCTCTTTCCCTCCCTCTCCTGCTGTGGTTTATCTGTCTATCCACTGTACTCTATCCCTCTATACTCAATTTTTCTATCTCGCTGTGCTCTGTCCTGCTGAGATCTATCGCTGTATCCCACTGTGCTTAATCCTTCTATCCCGCTGTGCTCCATCCCTCTCTCTTCTACTATACTCTAATCCTCTATTCTGCTGTGCTCTCTCTACTTTCTCATTGTACTCTATCTCTCTATCCAGCTTCCACTGTGCTCTACCCCTCACTTCCGCTCCGTCTATTCTTAACCCCTCTATCCTGCTGTATTCTGTCCCTCTCTTCTACTCTGTCCTATCCCCCTCTACCACTCCCACTGTGTTCTATTCTTCTCTTCCTCTCCGTGTTCCATCCCTCTATCCCACGATGCTCTATCCCTTTAAGCTCTATCCCTTTCCTACTGTATTCTATCCGTCTACCATGTTGTGTTTCCCTCTCTCTATCCCACAGTGTTCTATTCCTCTATCCTGCTGTACTTTATCACTCTCTCCGTTCCTGCCATCAACCCATACAGTCATAGAGTTCCAAAGCACAGAGACAGGCCCTTTGCCCAAACTAGTCCATTCTGACCAAAATATCCATCCATGTGAACCCCATGTCCTTCTAAACCTTTCCGAACCATGTATTAGACCAAATGCTTTTTAAATGTTGTTATTGTACCCGCCTCAAACACTTCCACTGGAAACTCATTCCAGATGTGCACCACCCTCTGTGTAAAAAAGTTGCCCCTCAGGTTCCCATGTATTCTTTCCCCTCTTATCTTAAACTGATGCCCCATGGTCCTCGATTCCCCGACCCTGGGAAAAAGACTGAGCACATTCACCCCATCCATGCTTCTCATAACCTTATACATTTTTATAAGATCCCCCTCAGTCTCCTATGTTCTGCTTGCCCAACCTCTCCCTATTTCTCAGTCCCGAGACTCCTGACAACATCCTTGTAACAAAAACAGAAGTTGCTGGAAAAGTTCAGCTGGTCTGGCAGCATCCATGAAGAAAAAAATCAGTTAACTTTTCATATCTGGCGACCCTTCCTCAGAACTTGGAACATCCTCGCAAATTTCTTGAGCACTCTTTCCAGATTAATAACAATCCTTCCTACAGCAAGGTGACCAAAACTGAAAACAATGTTCCAATTCCGGCCTCACCAATATCCTGTACAACTGCAACATGAATTCCCAACTACTTTACTCAGTACCCTGACTGATGAAGGCCAGTGTGCCAAAAGCTGTCTTCACTGCCCTGTCTACCTGGGACTCCACTTTCAGAGAACTGTGTACCTGAACTCCAAGGTACCTCTGTTCCACTGCACTCCTTATGGCCCTACCATTCACCATGAAACGCCAACCTTGATGTAATTTTCCAAAATGCAACACCTCAGATTATCTGTATTAAACTCTATTTGCCATTTCTCAGCCCACTTCCCCAGCTGATCAAAATCCTGCAGTAATTTCTGATAACCTTCCTCACTGTCCACAATACTGTCTATTTTAGTGTCATCCACAAACTTACTAATCATGCTTTGTACATTCTCATCCAAATCATTGATATAGATAACAGCAATGGACTCAGGACCAACCCCTGAGACATACCACCAGTCACTAGCCTCCAGTCCAACAAGCAGCATTCCATTGTTACTCTCTGCTTCCTACCATCAAGCCAACAGTGTATCCAATTTGCCAACTCTCGCTGGATCCTATGCAATCCAAACTTCCAGAGCAGCCTACCATTTGGAACCTTATCAAAGGCTTAACTGGAATCCATATTGACTATGTCTATCACCCTGCCCTCATCAACCTTCCTGGTCACTTCATCAAAGAACTCTAACAAATTTGTGAGACATGATCTCCCACACACAAAGCCACGCTGTCTACTCCTATTCAAATCCTGTCTTTCCAGATGCATGTATATCTTATTCCATTATATGTTTTCAAGTGCCTTATATAGCACAGATGTTAAACTTACTGGTCTATAATTACCAGGTTTTTTTTGCAGCCCTTCTTGAATAAGGGCACAGCATTCACTACCCTCCAGTTTTCCGGGACCTCACCTGTGGCTAACGATGATGCAAATATATCAGCTGGGGCCCCCACAATTTCTTCCCTAGCCTCTTGCGGGGTTCTTGACACATGTGGTCAGGACCAGGAGATTTATCCAACTTCAGATATTCTAATGCTATAACGCCTCCTCTACTGTGATATAGACTGTCTCCAAGATATCGCCACTAACTTCCCCAAGTTCCCAAGTCTTCATGTCTTTCTCCAAACACAGAGGAGAAATTTTCATTGAGGACCTCGCCCATGTTCTGCAGTTCCACATACATGTCTCCTTTGGTCCATGAGGGTTCCTATTCGCTCTCTCGTTATTCTTTTTCTTTCAATATACTTAAGGAATCTCTTTGGGTTCATGCTAATCTTCTCAGCCAAAGTATCTCACGCCGCTATCTCATAATTCTCATGATTTTTTTTTTAATTCATTCACAGCATGAAGGTGTTGCTGGCCAGGCGGCATTTACTGTCCAAACCTAATTGACCAGAGGACAGTTAAGAGTCAACCACATTGCTGTGGGTCTGGAGTCACATGTAGATCAGACCAGGTAAGGATGGCAATTTCCTTCCCTAAAGGACATTAGTGAACCAAATGGACATTTCCTCTGACAACTGGCAATGTATTCACAGTCATCATTAGATTCTTGATTCCAGATAATTAATGAACTCAAATTCCATGATCTGCTGTGGTGGGATTTGAACCTGGGTCCCCAGAACATTATCTGGATCTCTGAATTAACATAGAACATAGAACAATGTAGCGCAGAACAGGCCCTTCAGCTCTCGATGTTGTGCTGACCTGTGAACTAATCTAAGCCCCTTCCCCTACACTATCCCATCATCATCCATATGCTTATCCAAGGACTGTTTAAATGCTCCTCATGTGGCTGAGTTAACTACATTGGCAGGCAGGGCGTTCCACGCCCTTACCACTCTCTGAGTAAAGAACTTGCCTCTGACATCTGTCTTAAATCTATCACCCCTCAATTTGTAGCTATGCCCCCTGAAGTCATCATCCTCGGAAAAACACTCTCACTGTCCGCCCTATCTAATCCTCTGATCATCTTGTATGTCTCTGTTAAATCCCCTCTTAGTCTCCATCTCTCCAATGAGGACAGACCCAAGTCCCTCAGACTTTCTTCATAGGGCCTGTGCTCCAGACCAGGCAACATCCTGGTAAATCTCCTCTGCACCTTTTCCAATCCTTCCACATCCTTCCTGCAATGGGGCGACCAGAACTGTATGCAATATTCCAAATGAGGCCACACTAGCGTTTTGTACAGTTGCAGCATGACATCACGGCTCCGGAACTCAATCCTTCTACCAATAAAACCTAAAACACCGTAAGCCTTCTTAGGAGCACCATCAACCTGGGTGGCAACTTTCAGGGGTCTATGTACATGGACACCAAGATCCCTCTGCATAGCCACACTACCAAGAATCTTTCCATTGACCCGGTATTCTGCCTTCCTATTATTCCTCCCAAAATGAATCACCTCACATTTATCCGTATTAAACTCCATTTGCCACCTTTCAGTCCAATTCTACAGTTTATCCAAGTCTCCCTGCAACCTGCAACATTCTTCCACACTGTCCACCACTCCACCGACTTTAGTGTCATCTGTAAACTTACTCACCCATCCACCTATGCCTGCGTCCAAGTCATTTATAAAAATGACAAACGGCAGTGGTCCCAAAACAGATCCTTGAGGCACACCACTAGTAACCGGACTCTAGGCTGAATATTTTCCATCAACCACCCCTCATTGCCTTCTTGTAGAAAGCCAGTTTCTAATCCAAACTGCTAAATCTCCCTCAATCCCGTGCCTCTGTATTTTCTCCAATAGCCTACCATGTGGAACCTTATCAAAGGCTTTACTGAAGCCCATGTTCACCACATCAACTGCCCTACCCTCATCCACATGCTTGGTCACTTTCTGAAAAAAACTCAAATGAGGTTTGTGAGACACGACCTGCCCTTGACGAATCCATGCTGACTATCTCCAAACAAATTGTTGCTTGCTAGATGATTATAAATCCTATCTCTTATAATCCTTTCCAAACCTTTTCCGACAACAGACGTAAGGCTCACAGGCCTATAATTACCTGGGTCATCTCTACTGCCCTTCTTGAACAAGGGCACAACATTTGCAATCTTCCAGTCCTCTGGTACTTAACCTGTCAACAATGAGGACTCAAAGATCAAGGCCAAAGGCTCTGCCACCTTCTCCCTAGCTTCCCAGACAATCTTCAGAAAAACCCCATCTGGCCCAGGGGATTTAGCTACCTTCACACCTTCTCGAATTGATAACACTTCCTCCTTACTAACCTCAATCCTTTCAATTCTAGTAGCCCATAACTCAGTCTTCTCCTCTACAATATTCTCCTGTTCCTCACTGAAAACAGATGAGAAATAATCATTTAGCTCCTCTCCAATCTCCACAGGGTCCACACACAACTTCCCACTTCTGTCTTTGATTGGCCCTGTTCCTACCCTCGTCATCCTCTTATTCCTCACATACCTATAGAAAGCTTTAGGGTTCTCCTTTATTCTACCTGCCAATGTCTGCTCATGTCCCCTCCTTGCTCTTCTTAACTCTCTCTTTAAATCCTTTTAGGCTAATCTGTAACTCTCCATCGCCTCATCTGAACCATCTCGTCTCATCGTCACATAAGCCTCCCTCTTCCACTTAACAAGCGATACAATTTCTTTAGTAAACCACGGTTCCCTTCCCTTATCACTTCCTCCCTGCCTAATAGTCCAATGATAATACTACTGGATTATTGCCTCCGCATTTGGTCTCCCAAAGTGCATGTGACAACAATAAATTAACCAACGAATAAATCAATCACTCCCCAGGACACTACCATCATCTGTGTAAGTCCTGCCCTGGTTCGCTTTTTCAAAATGCATCACCTCACATTTATCTAAATTAAAACTCCATGTGCCACACCTCAGCCCACTGGCCCAGCTGATCAAGATCCTGTCGTGCTCTGAGATAACCTTCACTGTCTACTTCGGTGTCATCTGCAAACTTACGAGCCATGCTTCCTATATTCTCATTAAAAAAGTTTATAGATGAGACAAACACCTGTGGATGCACCACTAAATCCTTGAAACACGCCGCTGGTCACGGGCCTCCGGCAACAACCCTCTACCACCACCCTCTGTCTCCTATTGTTAAACTAGTTTTGGACTTAGTGATAATGGGAACTGCAGATGCTGGAGAATCCAAGATAATAAAATGTGAGGCTGGATGAACACAGCAGGCCAAGCAGCATCTCAGGAGCACAAAAGCTGACGTTTCGGGCCTAGACCCTTCATCAGAGAGGGGGATGGGGTGAGGGTTCTGGAATAAATAGGGAGAGAGGGGGAGGCGGACCGAAGATGGAGAGTAAAGAAGATAGGTGGAGAGAGTGTAGGTGGGGAGGTAGGGAGGGGATAGGTCAGTCCAGGGAAGACGGACAGGTCAAGGAGGTCGGATAAGGTTGGTAGGTAGGAGATGGAGGTGCGGCTTGGGGTGGGAGGAAGGGACGGGTGAGAGGAAGAACAGATTAGGGAGGCAGAGACAGGTTGGACTGGTTTTGGGATGCAGTGGATGCCTCCTGCAGTGCCACAATGATGCCACCCGAAGGTTGCAGGATCAGCAACTCATATTCCACTTGGGAACCCTGCAGCCCAATGGTATCAATGTGGACTTCACCAGCTTCAAAATCTCCCCTTCCCCCACCGCATCCCAAAACCAGCCCAGTTCGTCCCCTCCCCCCACTGCACCACACAACCAGCCCAGCTCTTCCCCTCCACCCACTGCATCCCAAAACCAGTCTAACCTGTCTCTGCCTCCCTAACCTGTTCTTCCTCTCACCCGTCCCTTCCTCCCACCTCAAGCCGCACCTCCATTTCCAACCTACTAACCTCATCCCACCTCCTTGACCTGTCCATCTTCCCTGGACTGACCTATCCCCTCCCTACCTCCCCACCTATACTCTCCTCTCCACCTATCTTCTTCTCTCCATCTTCAGTCCGCGTCCCCCTCTCTCCCTATTTATTCCAGAACCCTCACCCCATCCCCCTCTCTGATGAAGGGTCTAGGCCCAAAACATCAGCTTTTGTGCTCCTGAGATGCTGCTGGGCCTGCTGTGTTCATCCAGCCTCACATTTCATTATCTTAGTTTTGGACTTAATTGGCCAACTCCCCCTGGATTTCACGTGATCTCTTTTTACTAACCAGTCTCCTGAGCGGAACTGTTTCAAAGGCGTTGCAAACAATGTCCAAGCGAAGAATGTCTACCACTCTGCCTTCATTTATCTTTATGGTCGCCTCTTGAAATACCTCAGTCACGTTTGTGAAACACGATTTCTCACACACAAAGTCATGCAGCCAAAATCCTAATCAGTCTTTGCCTTTCCAACTGTGTGTAGATCCTGTCTCTCAGAATTCCCTCCAAAAACTTACCCACCACTGACGTCAGGCTCAACAGTCTATCGTTTTCTGGGTTTTCTTTCTAGCCTTTCTTAAAATGATGGCATAACATTAGCCACCTTCCAGTCCTCCGACTCCTCACCCATGGCTGTGAATAATATAAATATCACTGCCAGTGGTCCTGCAATTTCTTCCCTGGCTTCTCACAATATGTTGGTATATGTTTGATCAGGTCCCTGCAATTTATCCACTTTTAGACATTTTAAGACATCCAACAGCTCCTGTTCTGGACAAAAGAATAAAAGAGCACGGTGCAGGAATATAGAACATGGAACAGTACAGCACAGAGCATGCCCTTCGGTCCTCCAAGCCTGTGCCAATCATCACTAAACAGAAGAAAAAACCTTCAGCCCTTATTTGTTCTATATCCCTCCATTCTCTCCCTATTCATGTAACCATCCAGGTGCCTCTTAAATATCGCCAACATGCCTGCTTCAACCACTTCCTCTGGCAGTGCATTTCAGGCTCCTGCCACTCTCTGCGTGAAAGCTTTTCTCGCACATTTTCCTTAAACGTTTGCCCTCTGACCTTGAACCTGTGCCCCATTGTAATTGAAATTTCAGTTCTTCACCGTACTTCACATCTGTGTTTACTCAGGAGATGAATGATCCAAGACCAAATTTGATAAGGTTAAGTTCTTCAGCCGATTGACAAAGACAGTGAGGAGATTTTAGAAATCTGGAAGATTTCAAGTGGACAAATTCACAGTTAGAGATGGATTTGTACTTTCCCCCTCTGCCAGACTAACCAGGCGGACGTGAATTCTGAAGGGTCTAGACCTGAAACATCAGCTTTCCTGCTCCTAAGATGCCACTTGGCCTGTTGTGTTCATCCAGCTTCATACCTTGTTATCTGACATGAATTCTGCCCAGATAAGCTGCAGAGCTGGACTGAGAGGTGGCAAATGGAGTTTAATGTGGACAAGTGTGAGGTGATGCACTTTGGTAGGAGTAACCGGAAGGCAAAGTACAGGGCTAATGGTAAGATTCTTGGTAGTGTAGATGAGCAGAGAGATCTCGGTGTCTATGTACACAGATCCTTGAAAGTTGCCACCCAGGTTGACAGGGCTGTTAAGAAGGCATACAGTGTTTTAGCTTTTATTAATAGAGGGATCGAGTTCCAGAACCAAGAGGTTATGGTGAAGCTGTACAAAACTCTGGTGCGGCCGCACTTGGAGTATTGTGTACAGTTCTGGTCACTACATTATAAGAAGGATGTGGAAGCTTTGGAAAGGGTGCAGAGGAGATTTACTAGGATGTTGCCTGATATGGAGGCAAGGTCTTACGAGGAAAGGCTGAGGGATTTGGGTCTGTTCTCATTGGAGAGAAGAAGGTTAAGAGGGGATTTAATAGAGACATACAAGATGATCAGAGGATGAGAAAGGGTGGATAGGGAGAGGCTTTTCCTAGGATGGTGACGGCGAGCACGAGGGGGCATAGCTTTAAATTGACGGGTGAAAGATATAGGACAGATGTCAGAGGTAGTTTCTTTACTCAGAGAGTAGTAAGGGAATGGAACGCTTTGCCTGCAACGGTAGTAGATTCGCCAACTTTAGGTACATTTAAGCCGTCATTGGACAAGCATATGGACGTACATGGAATAGTGTAGGTTAGATGGGCTTCAGATCGGTATGACAGGTCAGCACAACATCGAGGCCGAAGGGCCTGTACTGTGCTGTAATGTTCTATGTTCTATGTTCTATTGTCTTTTCATTTGGTGTGGACACAGAGGAAGGAAAGTTATCATAGGTGTAGACAAGCCTCAGTTAAGTCTGAATCTGAATTAGCTTTATTGTCACACGTACTGAAGTGAGTATGGTGAAAAGTTTTTACACTGCCACTTACAGTGCCATTTAAATACAAACATACCGGGGGTGGGGGGTGGGGTGGGGGCAGCATCTTCAGTTACAAGATCTTAGAAAATTGTGAAATATAAAGTTCAGTTTTGCATAAATATTAGGGATGGGATATATTGTTGTCGAGCCAGTTACGTCTTCATTCCATTAATCAATAAAAAAAAGTTTGGAACAGCAGTCTTCCAGCCCAGAATTAGCTGGCACCTCGCTTCCAGACTGCACCCGGACTTATTCCAGTCTACACCCGGACTTATTCCAGACTGCACCCGGACTTATTCCAATCTGCACCCGGACATATTCCAGACTGCACCCGGACTTATTCCAGTCTACACCTGGACCTATTCCAGACTGCACCCGGACTTATTCCAGACTGCATCTGGACTTATTCCAGTCTACACCCAGACCTATTCCAGACTGCTCCCGGGCTTATTCCAGACTGCACCCGGACTTATTCCAGTCTACACCCGGACTTATTCCAGACTGCACCTGGACTTATTCCAGTCTACACCCGGACTTATTCCAGACTGCACCTGGACTTATTCCAGTCTACACCCGGACTTATTCCAGACTGCACCTGGACTTATTCCAGTCTACACCCGGACTTATTCCAGACTGCACCCGGACTTATTCCAATCTGCACCCGGACATATTCCAGACTGCACCCGGACTTATTCCAGTCTGCGCCTGGACCTATTCCAGACTGCACCCAGGCTTAATCTAGTCTGCACATGGGCTTATTCCAGTCTACACCCGGACCTATTCCAGACTGCACCCGGACTTATTCCAGACTGCACCCGGACTTATTCCAGTCTACACCCGGACTTATTCCAGACTGCACCTGGTCTTATTCCAGTCTACACCCGGACTTATTCCAGACTGCACCCGGACTTATTCCAGACTGCACCCGGACTTATTCCAATCTGCACCTGGACATATTCCAGACTGCACCCGGACTTATTCCAGTCTGCACCTGGACCTATTCCAGACTGCACCCGGACTTATTCCAGACTGCACCTGGACTTATTCCAGTCTACACCCGGACCTATTCCAGACTGCTCCCGGACTTATTCCAGACTGCACCCGGACTTATTCCAGTCTACACCCGGACTTACTCCAGACTGCACCTGGATTTATTCCAGTCTACACCCGGACTTATTCCAGACTGCACCCAGACTTATTCCAGACTGCACCTGGACTTATTCCAGTCTACACCCGGACTTATTCCAGACTGCACCCGGACTTATTCCAATCTGCACCCGGACATATTCCAGACTGCACCCAGACTTATTCCAGACTGCACCTGGACTTATTCCAGTCTACACCCGGACTTATTCCAGACTGCACCCAGACTTATTCCAGACTGCACCTGGACTTATTCCAGTCTACACCCGGACTTATTCCAGACTGCACCCGGACTTATTCCAATCTGCACCCGGACTTATTCCAATCTGCACCCGGACATATTCCAGACTGCACCCAGACTTATTCCAGTCTACACCCGGACATATTCCAGACTGCACCCAGACTTATTCCAGACTGCACCTGGACTTATTCCAGTCTACACCCGGACTTATTCCAGACTGCACCCGGATTTATTCCAGGCTGCACCCGGATTTATTCAAGTCTACACCCGGACTATTGATGTACAGAGAGATCTGGGTGTTCAGGTCCATTTTTCCCTGAAGGTGACAACGCAGATCAATAGGGTGGTCAAGAAGGCATACGGCATGCTGTCCTTCATTGGACGGGGCACTGTTACAGGTTTATAAGAAAACAAAGTGTTAAGCTGGATGAACACAGCAGGCCAAGCAGCATCTCAGGAGAACAAAATCTGACGCTTCGGGCCTAGACCCTTCATCAGAGCTCTCTGATAAAGGGTGTAGGCCCGAAACGTCAGCTTTTGTGCTCCTAAGATGCTGCTTGGCCTGCTGTGTTCATCCAGCTGAACACTTTGTTATCATGGATTCTCCAGCATCTGCAGTTCCCATTATCTCTGATTACAGTTGTATAAGACTTTGGTTCGGCCACATTTGGAGTACTGTGTACAGTTCTGGTCGCCACATTACCAAAAGGATGTGGATGCTTTGGAGAGGGTGCAGAGGAGGTTCACCAGGATGTTGCCTGGTATGGAGGGTGCTAGCTATGAAGAGAGGTTGAGTAGATTAGGATTATTTTCTTTAGAAAGATGGAGATTGAGGGGGGACCTGATTGAGGTCTACAAAATCATGGGGGGTATAGACAGGGTGGATAGCAAAAAGCTTTTTCCCAGAGTAGGGGACTCAATTACTAGGGGTCATGAGTTCAAAGTGAGAGGAGGAAAGTTTAAGGGAGATATGCGTGGAAAGTTCTTTACACAGAGGGTGGTGGGTGCCTGGAATGCGTTGCCAGCGGAGGTGGTAGAGGCGGGTACGTTAGCGTCTTTTAAGATGTATCCGGACAGGTACATGGATGGGCAGGGAGCAAATGGACACAGACTGTTAGAAAACAGATGACAGGTTAAGACAGAGGATCTCGATCGGCGCAGACTTGGAGGGCCGAAGGGCCTGTTCCTGTGCTGTAATTTTCGTTGTTCCTTATTCCAATCTGCACCCGGGCTTATTCCGGACTGCACCCGGATTTATTCCAGACTGCACCCGGATTTATTCCAGACTGTGTGGGCTTCATTTTGATGTTCACGAGGCTGGGGGCTTGCTCCGAAATCCCCTCGAGACCAGGAGATCATGCTGAGGCTATGCCAGGCCAAGAGACCACCACGTATCACTGCAAGAACACTAGACCAGGAGACAGCTATGCCACCAGGACCTTTGCTCAGGGGCTTCCAGCATTCTCAGTGAAGGGTGACATCTGAATTAGTCCAGGGTCTACTCAGGACAGTCAGAATGATGATAGATCAACATTTGGGATGAGGAGCTGATATCAGGGAAACACATCAACCGGTTTGATTCTTTCTGGCCTACTGTGGGATGTTTCCCTTCTGGAATGAGAGACAGGCAAGCATTAAGTGTGATCAAAGTAAGTGACGTGGCTGTTGCTGTGGATACTGCTGGAGGGGTGTCCCGAGCGAGTGAATATGTGGTGCAGAGCATTAGTGGGTGGCTGTGAGTGAAGGAAGGTGTTGGAGGCAATTGTGAGAGTGATTGTGTATGATGAGGCTATCGTATCAGAGATGCAGAAAGTCAAACATGAGAGTCTCTTGCCAGATCTAGTAGAGCCTGAGGCTGTGACCTGAGTGAGACCAAAATGGAGGAATGGTCAAAACTGCCAGGAGAAGATCATCACCTTCAGCACGCCACCAGAAAAGGTGCCACCAACTTCTCTCTCATTGACCATATTCTGGGGCAAGTAGATGGCGGCAGTGCGGTAGACATTATCTACATGGAACTTAACAAGACCTTTGACAAGGTACCACACGGTAGGCTTTGAGTAAGGTTAAATCTCATGGGATCCAGGGAGAGCTAGCCAATTGTATACAAAATTGCCTTGATGGTAGAAGACAGAGGGTGATGGTAGAAAGTCATTATTATGCTGGAGGCCTGTGACCCACAGTGTGCCACAGGAACCGGTTCTGGGTTCACTGTTACGTGCGGTTTACATAAATTATTTAGATGGAAATACAGGAGGCATAGTTAGGAAGTTTGCAGATGACTCCAAGATGTCAACAGCATAGAAGATTATCTGGGAATGCAGCAAGATCTTGATCAACTGGGCCAGTGGGCTCAGCAATGACAGATAGAGTTTAATTTAGATAAATGCAACGTGTGGTATTTTGGCAAGGCAAATCAGGCAGGACGTTCACAGTCAACGGTAGGGCCCTGAGAAGTGCTATAGAACAAAGAGATCTAGGGGTACAGGTTCATGCCTCCTTGAAACTGGAGTCACAGGTAGACAGGGCAGTGAAGAAGGCTTTCAGCATGGTAGCTTTCATCGGTCAGATAAGTGAGTGTCGGAGTTGGAAAAGTACAGGATGTTGGTCAGGCCATGTTTGCAGTACTGTATGCAGGTGACCTTATACAGGTCGATGAAATCAAGAGAGGCATAGCTAAGGTAGACAGCTGACAGCATTTCCCCATGGCAGGAGATTCTAAAACTTGAGATCGTATCTTTTATTGACAGGGGAGAGACACAAAAAGGTCCAGAGGGGCAATTTTTTCACACAGAGGAAGGACAAACTGCCAGAAGTAGGGGTGGACGCAAGCATAATTTAGTCATTTGAGAAATATTTAGACAGTTGCACGGATGTGATAAATATGGAAGTATATGGATCAAATGCAGACAAATGGGATTAATTAAAATTGTGAAAACTAGGCGACATGGGTAAGTTAGGAAGAGCCTGTTTCTATGCTGTAGACCTCTGTGATTGTATGACTCCTAACAGGAAGTTCCCACCTGTGCCAATGTGTGCTCCAGAGCCTTCAGGACCTTGCCACCAAGCAGGCCACGTTGGGGAACTGTCAGGAAGGATGCAGCCCCAGTCCAGATTGACAGTTGCCAGTTCTGAGACAGCAGGATGGAGTGCGGTCTGAGAAAGAGAGGGGGAAGACAGCGCAGTCTGATAGAGAGAGAGAAAAGTGGGGAGAGAAAGGGACAGAGTGCAGTCTGAAAAAGAGAAGGAGAAAGACAGAAAGGGAGCAACACAATGCAGTCTAAGAGTGAGAAAGGAGGAGACAGAGACAGAGCGAGTGATTGAGCGAGCAAGTGAGTGAGCGAGCGAGAGAGAGACACACAGAGAAAGAAACAGAGGCTGAGGAAACAGAATGCAATTGGAGAGGGACAGAGAGAGAGGGAGAGATGGAGAGAGAGAAGGAGGGACAGAGGCTGAGGTGGGAGGAAATGAGGAGTGGGAGACAGAGCTAAGTGGTAGAGAGAGATAGATACAGAAAGGAAAGATGAGAAAATGTGAGTGTTTAGAGGGTTCTAAAAGCTGGTGCAAGGGCAGAGTAGCACAGAGGATTTGGTTGAAAACAGAAAGTACAGTGTGGAAATATCTGAATACTGTCCCTGTAATTTGACCTGACAGAGTTATCCAGATTCAGAAATGTGGGCGCTGTCAGTGTACAAAATCACTGTCATAGAGAGGGTGAAAACCACAGGGATGAGGTGAAAATCAGGCAATGTATCAATCTAACGTCAGAGATTTGAAATGTGAGTTTCCACAGAAGACACCTCCTGTCAGTTTCATCTTGAGCCAGCTGGGAGCAGAGGGAGACTGAAACAGAGAAATGGGAGAGGAAGAAGAACCTCTCATCAGTGTGAACAGTCTCCGTACTCAGCAGGAAGGCTCCTGAGGCACTGTCATAATGCCCCTACCAGGAGGACTGGTTGCAAGCCCTTTCCACTCCAGAGGTGTGTTGTCACATGTGAAAACAGGTTGATCAAAAATCTCTCCACACTCACCAAGTCCAATGTATTGGCAACAGAAAGCAATTGCCTCACTGTAGCTTCTCTACTCCCATGTTTTGTGAGCTGAAAAGAAAGCAAATACTTGTTGAACATTCAGTGACCAAAAGAGGTCCATCACAAATTTCATTATCCCACTCTTGATCTCAACCACAAACGCTCTCTGTGATAAGAGCTCCTTTGGAGAGCAGAGCAGAAATTCCTGTTCCTCATCTCTGTCTTCAATGGGCAACCCCTTAATTTAAGATTACACCCTCTTGTCCTAAACTCTTCCGCAAGGGGAAACAGCCTCTCCAAGCTACTCTGTCAAGTCCGCTGAGAATCTTATTTCTTTCAATAAGGCCACCTCTCATTCTTCAAATCTCAACACCTAGAAGGAAATCCCTCCATGTAACTGACTCCATGGGATATCAAGAAACGAATAGAGACACTGGATACTGCAAAGGCTATGGGCCCTGACAACATCCAGGCAATAGGACTGAAGACTTGTGCTCCAGAACTTGCCGCTCCCTGAGCCATGCTGTTCCAGTACAGTTACAACACTGGGATTTAGCCGGCAATGTGGAAAATTGCCCAGGTATGTCCCGTACACAAAAAGCAGGACAAATCCAACCCGGCCAATTACCGCCCCATCAGTCTCCTCTCGATCATCAGTAAAGTGATGGAAAGTGTCAGTAACAGAGCTATCCAGCAGCACCTGCTCAGTGACGCCCAGTTTGGGTTCTGCCAGGGCCACTCAGCTCCTGACCTCATTCCAGCCTTGGTTCAAACATGGACAAAAGAGCTGAATTCCAGAGGTGAGGTGAGAGTCACAGCCCTTGATATCAAGGCTTCATTCAACTGAGTGTGTCATCAAGGAGCCCTGGCAAAACTGGAATCAATGGGTATCAGGAGACTCACTGGAGTCACACCTGGCACGTCAGAAGATGGTTAATTTCCATGGAGGTCAGCCGTCCCAGCTCCAGGACATCTCGGCAGGAGGTCCTCAGGGTAGTATCCCTGACCCAACCATCTTCAGCTGCTTCATCAATGACCTTCCCTCCGTCATCAGGTCAGAAGTGGGGATGTTCGCCAGTGTTTGCATAATGTTCAGCAACATTCGTGACTCCTCAGATACTAAAGCAGTCCGTGTTCAAATGCAACAAGATCTAGATAATATCCCAGTTTTGGAATACAAGTGGCAAGTAACATTTGTGCCACACTAATGCCAGACAATGACCATCACCAATAACTGACAACCAAACCACCGCCCCTTGCTATTCAATGGTGTTACCATCACTGAATCCCACACTATCAACATCCTGGGGGTTACCATTGACCAGAAACTCAACTGGAATGGCCACATAAAATAGTGGCTACAGGGCAGGTCAGGGGCAAGGAATACTGAGACAATGAACTCACCTCCTGACTCCCCAGAGCCCGTCCACCATCTACTAGGCACAAGCCAGGAGTGTGATGGAATGCACCCCACTTGCCTGGATGAATTGCAGCCCCAACAACAGTCAAGAGCCATGACACCATCTTTTAAGATATATTTGGACAGGTACATGGATGGACAGGGAACAAACGGACACAGTCCCTTAGAAAATAGATGACAGGTTAGACAGAGGATCTTGATCGGCACAGGCTTGGAGGGCCGAAGGGCCTGTTCCTGTGCTGTAATTTTCTTTGTTCTTTGTTCATCCAGGACAAAGCAGCCTGCTTGATTGGCACCACATTCACAAGCATCCACTCCCTCCACCAGCAACGCTCAATAGTAACAGTGTATACTATCGATAAGACTCACTGCAGAAATTCAAAGATTGTTCGACAGCATCTTCCAAACCCACAACCACTTCCATCCAAGATAACAAAGTGTGGAGCTGGATGAACACAGCAGGCCAAGCAGCATTTCAGGAGCACAAAAGCTGATGTTTCGGGCCTCGACACTTCATCAGGGAGGACCCTCTCTCCGATGAAGGGACTAGGCCCGGAGCGTCAGCTTTTGTGCTCCTGAGATGCTGCTTGGCCTGCTGTGTTCATCCAGCTCCACACTTTGTTATCTTGGATTCTCCAGCATCTGCAGTTCCCATTATTACCACTTCCATCTAGTAGGACAGCAACATCTTCAAGTTCACCTACAAGCCACTCAACATCCTGACATGGAAATATATTCCTTTCACTGTTGTTGAGTCAAAATCTTGGAATTCCCTCCCTAAGGGCATTGTTGTTCAATTAACAGCACATTGACTGTAGTAGTTCAAGAAGGCAACTCAACTCAACCTTCTGAAGGGCAATCAGGGATAGGAAATAAATGGTGACCCAGCCATTGACACCCACATTTCATGAATACATTTTTTGAAAAACTCACCAAAGCTTTGTCTGCCACAAGCACCTCCTCAAGGTATTTGGTCTCTGACAGTATATCCCGCTTAACCTGGAAAGAAAGCATCTCTCAGTCAGTTTGAGGTGAAAATGCACAGCTGGCTCTGGCTGGGAGGAATGTAAACACAAGACAAATTGCATCAATCAAATCTTTTCACAGACGAGTATTTCATTCAGTCCTGTCTGCATTTTACAGATTTCAGCTTCTGAAGTAACAAATAATTTTAATGATCAATAAAAACTGTCAGTGCTGGTGAAAGTCAACAAATCTATAGAGAGAGGAGTCCAAGGATGTGCTGGCTGGGTGGACTGGCCATGCTAATTTGCCCATAGTGTTCATGGATGTGCAGGCTAGATGGGTTAGCCATGGGAAATGTAGGGTTACAGGCATAGGGTGAGGGGGTCAATCCGGATAAGTGTTGAGCATCTGAGCAGTATAGTGATAGATAAAGAAGAGGTGCTCAAAAGGCTGGCAGTACCCCAGGTAAAGAAGGTCTGAATGAAATGCATCCTAGATTATGAAAGAGGTGAGACAGCAAATCATGGAGGTGTTGTCAGAAATTTCCCAGACTGTTCTGAACATAGCATTAGTCCTGGGAGACAGGAGAATCATAAATGAGACACCGTGGTTTAAGAAAGAGACAAGGGATAACCCTGGAAACTACAGGCCTGCCAGTCAAATTTGATCGAGTTCTTTGGACAAGCTGACACAGGCAGTGCGTGAGGGTAGTATAGCGGATGTTGTATATTGGACTTTCTGAAAGTATTTGATACGGTTCATGAGCAAATTAGCTCAAGATGGTGGTGGCAGAGTCGGTGTTGAGGCTCATCAATCCATCCTTTTCTTTCTTCCCTCTCCCAACCCCCACTTCTCTTCCTGTCCTTTTCTTGTAAGATTTTAAAAGGCTTTATTTTTCTGATAAGAAAACTTACCTTGGAGCTGCTGAGAGCCAGAGCGCAGCAGACTTGAGGCTTGAAGTGGACTGACAGTCGTAGCAGGTTGGAGACCTGGTGTGGCATAGAGTGGTTGAGAACAAGCACGGAGCGAGCTGAAGATCTACAGCGGTGCAAAGTGGCTGAGAGCTGAAGCGAAGTGCTTGGGAGGCCTGGAGCAATGAGGACTGGCTGAGAGCCAGAGCAGAACAAACCAAAGGTGAGAACCAGAGTGGAGTGGGCTGAAGTGGAGCGGGGATGGATGTTGGACTGGGGTCTGACACGGGCAATCAGCTGCTTGCAAGGCCAGCCAGACCATATGTGAAAGCTCCTGCACTGAGCTACTGCAATGTAATGTTAATCCTACTGTAGTGTCTATCCTTTTAATGATGTCTTATTTCTGACTTATACCATGAATCACTGTAAGGTAATGCTACTTCTTTTGTTCTTCATTCCTCTTTTGTACTAAGTCACTTTGTGCCTAAGATGCACCATAAGATGCAACATTGTAAACGTTCCCCTCTACTCTTGTATGTCTATATTGAGGACACATGACAATAAAAGGAAATTCTTATTCTATCCTAGAAATGTTTTATATTAATGGGTCCTTGGCAGCATGGATTCAAAGTTAGTAAAAAGATAGGAAACAGAGGGCAAGTGTAACTGGCCATTCTCAGATTGGAGACATGTTGAAAGTGGCATTCCCTAGGGATCAGTGTTGGGACTCTTGTTTTTTCTAGAAGACATACAAACAATTTGGAGATGGATGGTGATAGCAAGATCTCAAAATTTGCAGATGATACGAAGCTGGGATAATAGCGAACTGTGAGGCTGATGCAGAGTCACTTCAGAGGGACATTGACAAGTCGGCCAAATGGACAGACCCTGGCAGATGAATTTCAATGCAGAGAAATGTGGGGAAATGCATTTTAGTAGAAGAATCATGGAAAGACAATACAAGCTCAATGTTTCTGAAGAAGGGTCTAGGCTTGAAACATTAGCCTCCCTGCTCCTCTGATGTTACTTGGCCTGCTGTGTTCATCCAGCTCTGCACCTTGTTATCACAAGCTCAATGGTACAACTTTGAGGGGAGTACAGACACAGAGAGCCCTCAGAACTCATGTACATGAATCTCTGAAGGTGGCCAGGCAAGTTGAAAGAGTTTTTAAGAAGGCCTATAGGATCCTTATGCTTATAAACAGTGGCATAGGGTATTAAAGCAAGAAAATTATGTTAGACGTCTACAAATCATTGGTTAGACCACATTTGGAGTGTTGTGTTCAGTTCTAGGCAGCTTATTTAAAGAAGGGTCTTAAAGCCTTGGACAAAGTTCAAAGGAGATTTATTGAAAAGGTACCAGGAATGAGGAATTTTAGATACAAGGAAAGATTAGAGAGACTGGCCTTATTCTCCTTGGAGAAGAGAGGTGACCTCATTGAGGTGTTCTGAATTATGCATATTTTTGACAACGTATAGAACAGCAACTGGGACTGCCACAATGTTAAGGGCCTGGATGGAGAGAAATTTGTTAAGTGTGTTCAGGGAGAATTTTGCATGCAATTTGTAGATGGCCCTACTACAGCAGAGGCAAAACCTGACCTGCTCTTTAGAAATAAGGAAGGAAGTGTTAGTGGGGGAGCACTTTGGGACCAGTAACCAGAATTCCATTAGCTCTAAAACAGCTTTGGAAAAGCATTGGTCTGGTTCACAAATTAAAGTTCTAAATTGAGGCGAGGCCAATTTTGTTGGTCTCAGACAGGAACTTTCAATAGTTGATTTGGGGAAGCTATTTGCAGGCAAAGGGATGCCTGGTAAATGGGAGGCTTTCGAAAGTGAGTTAATTGGGGCTCTAGTCCAGCTTGAATCCCTTGAGGAGTATAGAGGGTGTCAGTGTACATTTAACAGAGAAAACAGAATGGCTAAAAGGAGATAAGAGATACCATTGGCAAGATAAAGGAGAATCCAAAAGATTCCACAAGCACATGGAGGGCAAACAATTAACTAGGGAGAGAATAGGGCCTCTTAAAGATCCACATGCAGAGCCACAAGATACTAAATGAATATTTCGCATGAGTATTTATTGTTGAGGAAAGTATGGATGCTAAGGAACTTGGGAAAATAAATAATAACATCTTGAAGAGTATCCACATTACAGAACTGCAGATGCCATAAGTCTGAAAATGCATTAAAATAGATAAATCCCTGGGACCCGACGATGTACATCCCAGGAGGGGGAGGCAATGGCTGAGTGGTATTAATGCTGAACTGTTAACCCATGGACCCAGATAATGTTCTGGGGACCCAGTTTCAAATCCTATCATAGCAGATGTGGAATTTGAGCTCAATAAACATCTGGAATTAAGAGTCTAATAATGACCATGATTCCATTGCCAATTGTCAGGGAAAACCCATGTGGTTCATTCCAATCCTTTAGGGAAGGAAACTACCATTCTTACATGGTCTGGCTTACATATGACTCCAGATCCACAGAAATGTGGTTGACTTTTAACTGCCCTCTGGGCTATTGGGGATGGGCAATAAATGCTGCCTGGTCAGCAATACCCTCATCCCGTGAATGAATAAAGAAAGAAAGGACTTTGTGGGAGGCTAGGGAGGAAATTCAGGGGCCCCTAGCAGAGATATTTGTATCATCGATAGCCATAGGTGAAGTGCCCAAAGACTGGAGGGTGGCTAATTATTCAAGAAAGGCTGCAGGAAAATGCCAGGGAATTGCTGATCAGTGAGACTGATCTGTGGTGAGTGAATTGTTAGAGGGGATTCTGAGAGACAGTATCTACAGGCATTTGGAGAGGCAAGGACACATTTGAGATCGCCAGCGTGGCTTTGCGCTTGACAAATAACGCCTCATGAATTTGAACAAAGAACAATGAACAAAGAAAATTATAGCACAGGAGCAGGCCCTTTGGCCATCTAAGCCTGTGCTGATCAAGATTCTCTATCTAAACCTGTAGCCTATTTTCCAAGGATCTGTATCCCTCTCCTACCTGCTCATTCATGGATCTCTCTAGACACATCTTAAATGATGCTACCGTACCTGCCTCTACCACCTCCACTGGCAACGCATTCCACGCACCCTCCACCCTCTGTGTAAAGAACTTTCCCCTCTCACCTTCAAATCGTGACCTCTTGTAATTGAGTCCCCCACTCTGGGAAAAAGCTTCTTGCTGTCCACCCTGTCTATACCTGTCATGACTTTGTAGGCCTCAATCAGGTCCCCCCTCAACCTCCATCTTTTTAATGTGAATAATCCTAATTTGATTGAGTTTTTTGAAAAGCAGCCTTTGACATGATACCACATGGTAGGTAATTAAGTAAGGGTAAGTTCCATAAAATCCAGGGACAACTAGCCAATTGGATACAAAACTGGTTTGACAGTAGAAGACAGAGGGCGATGGTGGAGGCTTGTTACTCAGACTGGAGGCCTGTGACCAGCAGTGTGCCACAGAGATCAGTGTTGTGCCCACCGTTTTGCATCATTTATATCAATGACTTACACAAGAATCTAAGAGGTGTGCCCAATAAGTTTGCAGACAACACCAAGATTGGTGGTATAGTGGACAACAAAGAAAGTTAACAAAGTGTGGAGCTGGATGAACACAGCAGGCCCAGCAGCATCTCAGGAGCACAAAAAAGGTCATCTGGGAATGCAGTGAGATCTTGATCTTGATCAACTGGGCTAGTGGGCTGAGGAATGGCAGATGGAGTTCAATTTAGAGAAACACAAGGAGTTGCATTTTTTTAAAGCAACTAAGGTAGGACGGTGCAGGTGCATTACAGCCTGGTATGTCAACTGCTCTGCCAGGACCATAAGAACCAACAGAAAGTTGTGTGCACAGCTCAAAACATCACAAAAAATGAACCTTCCATCCATAGACTCCATTTACATAGCTGCCAACTTCATCAAAAATTGTCACATCCTGGTAATGACCTCGTACAATCTCATTCATCAGACAGAAGATAATGAAGCTTGAACGCATGCACGAGCAGGTCGAGGAACAGCTTCTTCCCAGTCATTATTCGATTGGTGAATGTATTCTCTTGCCTCAAATATGATTGATTTTGCAAACGTTGATCTGACTTAGTGCACACTATGTGCAATGTAACCTGTATGCCTGTGTCTATATCTTTTTGATCTGTATATCCTTGCTTAAAATGATCGGCATGTACTGCTCACAATCAAAGCTTTTCAGTATACTTTGGTACACAAGACAATAAATCAATCAATCAAACTTACAAAGAGCAAAGAACATTAGAGGACAGGAACAGTACCTTCAGCCCTCCAAGCCTGCGCTGATCCAGATTCCCTATCTAAACCAATCTCCTGTTTTCCAAGGATCTGTATCCCTCTGCTCCCTGCCCATTCATGTACCTGTCTAGGTACATCTTAAATGACGCTTTCATGCCCACCTCTACCACCTCCGCTGGCAACATGTTCCAGGCGCCCACCACCCTCTGTGTAAAGAACCTTCCTAGCATATCTCCCTTAAACTTTTCCCCTCTCACCTTCAAATTGTGGTCCTTAGTAATTGAGTCCCGACTCTGGGAGAAAGCTCCTTGCTCTCCACCTTGTCTACAGCCCTCATGATTTTGTACACCCTCAACCTCTGTCTTTCTAACGTAAATAATCCTAATCCACTCAACCTCTCTTCATAGCTAGGCAACATCCTGGTGAACCTCCTCTGCACCCTCTCCAAAGCATCCACATCCTTTTGGTCATGTGGCGACCAGAACTGTACACAGTACTCCAAATGTGGCCGAACCAAAGTCTTTTCCAACTGTAAGATAATAAAATGTGAGGCTGGATGAACACAGCAGGCCAAGCAGCATCTCAGGAGCACAAAAGCTGACGTTTCGGGCCTAGACCCTTCATCAGAGAGGGGGATGGGGTGAGGGAACTGGAATAAATAGGGAGAGAGGGGGAGGCGGACCGAAGATGGAGAGAAAAGAAGATAGGTGGAGAGGAGAGTATAGGTGGGGAGGTAGGGAGGGGACAGGTCAGTCCAGGGAAGACGGACAGGTCAAGGAGGTGGGATGAGGTTAGTAGGTAGCTGGGGGTGCGGCTTGGGGTGGGAGGAAGGGATGGGTGAGAGGAAGAACAGGTTAGGGAGGCAGAGACAGGTTGGACTGGTTTTGGGATGCAGTGGGTGGAGGGGAAGAGCTGGGCTGGTTGTATGGTGCAGTGGGGGGAGGGGACGAACTGGGCCGGTTTAGGGATGCGGTGGGGGAAGGGTAAATTTTGAAGCTCAAGAAGTCCACATTGATACCATTAGGCTGCAGGGTTCCCAAGCGGAATATGAGTTGCAGGGGAAGGTGGCGGAGGTATGGGGGCAAGTGTAGCATTTCCTGCGGTTGCAGGGGAAGGTGCCTGCAACCACAGGAAATACTACACTTGCCCCCACACCTCCTCCCTCACCCCTATCCCAGGCCCCAAGATGACATTCCACATTAAGCAGAGGTTCACCTACACATCTGCCAATGTGGTATACTGCATCCACTGTACCCAGTGTGGCTTCCTCTACACTGGGGAAACCAAGCGGAGGCTTGGGGACCGCTTTGCAGAACACCTCCGCTCGGTTCGCAATAAACAACTGCACCTCCCAGTCACAAGCCATTTCCACTCCCCCTCCCATTCTTTAGATGACATGTCCATCATGGGCCTCCTACAGTGCCACAATGATGCCACCCGAAGGTTGCAGGAACAGCAACTCATATTCTGCTTGGGAACCCCGCAGCCTAATGGTATCAATGTGGACTTCTTGAGCTTCAAAATCTCCCCTTCCCCCACCGCATCCCTAAACCAGCCCAGTTCGTCCCCTCCGCCCGCTGCACCACACAACCAGCCCAGCTCTTCCCCCCCACCCACTGCATCCCAAAACCAGTCCAACCTGTCTCTGCCTCCCTAACCGGTTCTTCCTCTCACCCATCCCTTCCTTCCACCCCAAGCCGCACCCCCATCTACCTACTAACCTCATCCACCTCCTTGACCTGTCCATCTTCCCTGGACTGACCTATCTCCTCCCTACCTCCCCACCTATACTCTCTCCACCTATCTTCTTTTCTCTCCACCTTCGGTCCGCCTCCCCCTCTCTCCCTATTTATTCCAGTTCCCTCCCCCCATCCCCCTCTCTGATGAAGGGTCATGGCCCGAAACGTCAGCTTTTGTGCTCCTGAGATGCTGCTTGGCCTGCTGTGTTCATCCAGCCTCACATTTTATTATCTTGGATTCTCCAGCATCTGCAGTTCCCATTATCTCTTATACAACTGTAACCTGACCTGCCAACTCTTGTACTCAATATCCCGGCTGATGAATGCCGTATGCCTTCTTGATGACGTTATCAACTGGCGCTGAAACCTTCAGGGTACAATAGACCTGAACACCCAGATCTCTCTGTGCATCAATTTTCCCCAGGGCTTTTCCATTTACCGTATAGTTTGCTCTTGAATTGAATCTTCCAAAATGCATCACCTCGCATTTGCCTGGATTGAACTCCATCTGCCATTTATCTGCCCAACTCTCCAGTCTATCTATATTCTGCTCTAATCCCTGACAGTCCCCTTCACTATCTGCTACTCCACCAATCTTAGTGCCATCAGCAAACTTGTTGATCAGGCCACCTACACCTTCCTCCAGATCATTTACATATATCACAATCAACAGTGGTCCCAGCACAGATCCCTGTGGAACACCACTGGTCACAGTTCTCCATTTTGAGAAACCCCCTTCCATTACTAATCTCTGTCTCCTGTTGACCAGCCAGTTTTTTATCCATCTAGCCAGCACACCCTGGACCCCATGCAACTTCACTTTTTCCATCAGCCTATCATGGGGAACCTTATCAAATGCCTTACTGAGGTCCAGGTATATGACATCTATAGCCCTTCCCTCATCTATCAACTTTGACACTTCCTCAAAGAATTCTATCAAGTTGGTAAGACAGACCTTCCCTGCACAAAACCATGCTGCCTATCACTAATAAGCCCATTTACTTCCAAATGTAAATAGACCCTATTCTTCAGTATTTTCTCCAGCAACTTCCCTACCATTGATGTCAGGCTCACTGGTCTATAATTACCTGGATTATCCTTGTGACCCTTCTTAAACAAAGGGACAACATTAGCAATTCTCCAGTCCTCCAGGACCTCACCCGTGTTTAAGGATGCTGCAAAGGTGTCTGTTAAGGCCCCAGCTATTTCCTCTCTCGTTTCCCTCAGTAACCTGGGATAGAACCCCTCCGGACCTAGGAACATATCCACCCTAATACCTTTTAGAATACCCAACACATTCCCCCCTCCTTATGCCAACTTGACATAGAGTAATCAAATGTCTATCCCTAACCTCAACATCCATCATGTCCCTCTCCTCAGTGAATACCGATGCAAAGTACTCATTAAGAATCTCACTCATTTTCTCTGACTCAGCACATAACTTCCCTCCTTTGTCCTTGAGTGGGCCAACTCTTTCTCTAGTTACCCTCTTGCTCTTTATGAATGAATAAAAGACTTTGAGATTTTCCATAACCCTGTTAGCTCTACGCACTTAATGGTAGGCACCGAGGAGGTGTTGTGGAACAAAGAGATCTAGGGATACAAGTTCATAGCTCCTTGAAATGGAATCACAGTTAGGCCAGTTGGTGAAGAAGAAATTCATCATGTGAGCTTTCAATTTTTAATCTACCTTACCATGCCCCAGGAATGAAATGCTTCACATATGAGGAATGTTTGAGGGGACTATACCCATTGGAGCTTAGATGGATGAGGGAGGATCTAATTGAGACTTACAGAATACTGAATGGCCTGGACAGAGTGGATGTTGGGAAGATGCTTCCACTGGTCGGAGAGACTGGGACCTAAAGGCACAGACTCAGATTAAAGGGAAGACCTTTTAGAATGGAGATATGGAGAAACTACTGCCAGAGAGTGGTGAACCTATGAGAGGGGAAAGACACAAAAGGGTCTAGAGGTGCAATTTTGCTTTCACTCAGAGGGTCATGAGCATCTGGAATGGGCTGCCAGAGTCATACAGTCACAGTAACACAGCATGGAAATCAGCCCTTCTGCCCAAACTGGTCCATGCTGACCATGGTGTCCACTCAGCTGGTCCTAATTCCCTCCATTTGGTCCATACCGCTCTAAACACCTTCCATGTTCCCATCCATTTTTTTTTTAAAATGTTGCTACTGTACCTACTTCAACCACTTTCTCTGGCAGCCCATTCCATATACATACCATTCTCTGCGTGATGAACTTGCCCCTCAGGCCCTTCTTATATCTCTTCCCTCTCAGCTTAAACCTATGCCCTCTAGTTTTCAATTCTTCATCCTGGGAAAACTATTATATGCATTCATCCTATCTAGTCCCCTCATGATTTTATACACCTCAGTAATGTCACCCCTCACTCTCCTGCATTCCAACAAATAAAGTCTTACCTTAGCCAACCTTTCTCAGGAACTCAGGCCTACCAGTTCTAGCAACATCCTTGTAAATCTTCTTTGTACAATTTCCAGTCTAACTATGTGTTTTCTATAACAGGGTGACCAAAACTGAACACAACATCCAGTACTACGCCTTGTTATCTCAGGGTCTCCAGCATGGGCAGTTCCAATTATCTCTGTAACAATACTCCAAGTGCAGCTTCACCAAAGATTTATACAACTGTAACATAACCTCTCCAATCCTATACTCAATGCCTTGACAGATGAAGGCCAGCATGCTAAATGCCTTATCCACAATTTCCCTTTACCCTAAGGCTGTGCCCTCAAGTCCAGCTCTCTCCTATCAATGGAAACATCTTCCCAACATCCACCCTGTCCAGGCCATTCAATAATCTGTAAGTTTTAATTAGATGCTCCCGCATCTTTCTAAACTCCATCAAGTATAGATACAGAGTCCTCAAACGCTCTTCATATGTTACGCTTTTCATTAGTGGGTCCATTCTCTTGAAACTCCTCTGAACCCACTCCAAGGCCAGTATCATTCTTCCTTAGATATGGGGCCTAAAACTGCACATAATACTCCAAATGTGGCCTGGCCAGGGCCTTATAAAGCCTCAGTAGTACATTCCTGCTTTTATATTCAACTCCTCTCAAAATAAATGCCAACGTTGCATTTGCCTTCCTGACGACTGACTCAACCTACAAGTTTACCTTGAGAGAATCCTGGACTAGAATTCCCAAGTCTCTTTGCACTTCAGATTTCTGAATTTTCTCCCCATTTAGAAAATAGTCCATGCTTTTATTCTTCTCACCAAAGTGCATGGCTTCACACTTTCCCACATTGTACTCCACCTGCCACTTCTTTGCCCACTCTCTTAACCTGTCCAGATCCTTCTGCAGCCTCCCCATCTCCTCAACACCACCTGTCCCTCTACCTATTTTTGAAATGTCTATAACCTTAGCCAGAATGCCCACAGTTCTTTCATCTAGATCATTAATGTATAAAGTGAAAAGTTGTGGTCCCAACACAGACCCTGACTGAACACCACTTGTCACCGGCTGCCATTCTGACAAAGACCCTTTCATCACCAATCTCTGTTTTCTGCCAGACAGCCAATCTTCGATCCATGCTAGGATCTTATCTCTGACACCGTGGGCATCTTGCCTCTAACATCTTACTCAGCAGTCTCCTGTGTGGCACCTTGTCAAAGGCCTTCTTAAAGTCCAGGTAGATCACATCTATTGGCTCTCCTTGGTCTACCCTGCTCATTACTTCCTCAAAGAATTCTAGCAGATTTGGCAGGCGTGACTTCCCCATGATGAAACCTTGCTGACTTTGCCCTATAAAAATCAAAAGAACTATGGATGCTGTAAATCAGGAACAAAAACAAAGTTGCTGGAAAAGCTCAGCAGGTCTGAGAAGGAAAAATGAGAATTAACATTTCGTGTCCGGTGACCTTTCCTCAGAACAGGTCACCGGACCCAAAATGTTAACTCTGATTTTTCTTTCACAGATGCTGCCAGACCTGGTGAACTTTTCCAGCAACTTTGTTTTTGTTCCTGGCTTTGTCCTATTTCACTATACACTTCCAAATGTTCAGAAATCTCATCCTTCACAATAGACTCTAAAATCTTACCCACGACTAAATCAGGCTAATTGGCCTGTAAGTTTCAGTCTTTTGCCCTACTCCCTTTTTAAACAAGGGTGTCATGTCAGCAGTTTTCTAGCCCTTTGGGATTCTCCGTGACTCTAGCAATTCTGGAAAGTTCACCACCAAAGCCTCTATTACCTCTTCAGCTTTCTCCTTCAGAACTCTGGGGTGTGGTCCACCTGGTCCGGGTAATTTATCCACCTTCAGGCCACTCAGTTTTTCTTGCACCTTCTCCTTGGTGATGGCCACCATACTCAGCTCTGTCCCCTGTACCTCTTGAATTTTTGGGAAATTACTTGTGTCTTCCACTGTGAAGACTGACATGAAGTAAGTAGTCAGTTGATCAGCCATTTCCTTGTTCCCCATGACTATCTCGCCACCATCATTTTCCAATAGCCCAATGTCAACTTTTGCCTCTCTTCTGTCCTTTATATATCTATATTATTACAGCTGAGCTTACCCTCATGTTTAATCTTCTGTCTCCTTATTTATTTGTTTGTTGCTTTCAGTTGATCTTTGCAAGCATTTCAAATCTCTGGTTTCCCACCGCCCTTCACGATATTATGTGCTTTCTCTTTTGCTGTTGTGCTATCCCTGATTTCCTTAGTCAGCCATAGTTACCTCATCCTCCCTGTACCATGCTTCTTTTCCCTCGGGATGAATGTTTGCTGCATCTCCAGAATTACTCCCAGAAACACCTGCCATTGTCGTTCCACTGTCTTTCCTGCTAGTCTCCTCTCCCAAACAATTAGAAACAAAGAAAAAAATTGGACGGTCTACACCTGAGCCGGACTGGAACCAATGTCCTTGGGGCTGCTCTTGCTAATGCTGTGGGGGAGGGTTTAAACTAATGTGGCAGGGGGATGGGAACCAAATATTGGACAGAAAAGAGGTGGAAACAAAAGCCTGTAGGAAAATAGATAATGGAGAGAGTGTGACTAAGGGGAAAAGTAGTTGGGGAGCAGATGATGAACACAAAGGGACAGGTGGTCTGAGGTGCATTTGTTTTAATGCAAGAAGTGTAGTAGAAAAGGCAGATGAGCTCAGGGCTTGGATCGGAACCTGGAGGCATGATGTTATTGCTATTACTGAGACTTTCACTTAGGATGGTGACGGCGAGCACGAGGGGCCATAGCTTTAAATTGAGGGGTGAAAGATATAGGACAGATGTCAGAGGTAGTTTCTTTACTCAGAGAGTAGTGAGGGAATGAAACGCTTTGCCTGCAACGGTAGTAGATTCACCAACTTTAGGTACATTTAAGTCGTCATTGGACAAGCATATGGACGTACATGGAATAGTGTAGGTTAGATGGGCTTGAGAACGGTATGACAGGTCAGCCCAACATCGAGGGTCGAAGGGCCTTTACTGTGCTGTAATGTTCTATGTTCTATGTTCTATGGAGGAAGTGTTTGGAGTCCTTTGTGAATGCTTCAACAAAGAAACAAAGAAACCTGCAGCACAGGAACAGGCCCTTCAGCCCTCCAAGCCTGCGCTGATCAAGATCCTCTGTCTAACCTGTCATCTATTTTCTAACCGTCTGTGTCCATTGGCTCCCTGCCCATCCATGTACCTGTCTAAATATATCTTAAAAGACGCTAACGTGTCTGCGTCTACCACCTCCGCTGGCAACGCATTCCAGGAACCCACCACCCTCTGTGTAAAGAACTTTCCACGCATATCTCCCTTAAACTTTCCTCCTCTCGCTTTGACCTCATGACACCTAGTAATTGAGTCCCCCACTCTGGGAAAAAGCTTCTTGCTATCCACCCTCATGATTTTGTAGACCTCAAGCAGGTCCCCCCTCAATCTCCGTCTATCTAATGAAAATAATCCTAATCTATTCAATCTCTCTTCATAGCCAGCACCCTCCATACCAGGCAACATCCTGGTGAACCTCCTCTGCACCCTCTCCAAAGCATCCACATCCTTTTGGTAATGTGGCGACCAGAACTGTACACAGTACTCCAAATGTGGCCGAACCAAAGTCCTACACAACTGCAACATGACCTGCCAACTCTTGTACTCAATACCCCGCCCAATGAAGGACAGCATGCCATATGCCTTCTTGACCACCCTGTTGACGTGCGTTGTCATCTTCAGGGAACAATTGACCTGAACACCCAGGTCTCTCTGTGCATCAATTTTCCCTAGGACTTTTCCACTTACTGTATAGTTCGCACTTGAATTTGATCTTCCAAAATGCATCACCTCACATTTGCCCGGATAGAACTCCATCTGCCATTTATCTGCCCAACTCTCCAGTCTATCTATATTCTGCTGTAATCTCTGACAGTCCCCTTCACTATCAGCTACTCCACCAATCTTAGTGTCATCAGCAAACTTGCTGATCAGACCACCTGCACCTTCCTCCAGATCATTTACATATATCACAAACAACAGTGGTCCCAGCACAGATCCCTGTGGAACACCACTGGTCACAGGTCTCCAATTTGAGAAACTCCCTTCTGCTACTACCCTCTGTCTCCCGTTGCCCAGCCAGTTTTTTATCCATCTAGCTAGCACACCCTGGACCTCATGTGACATCACGTTCTCCATCAGCCTGCCATGGGGAACCTTATCAAATGCCTTACTGAAGTCCATGTATATGACATCTACAGCCTTTCCCTCATCAATCAACTTTGTCACGTCCTCAAAGAATTCTATTAAGTTGGTAAGACATGACCTTCCCTGTACAAAATCATGTTGCCTATCACTGATAAGCCCACTTTCTTCCAAATGGGAATAGATCCTATCCCTCAGTATCTTCTCCAGTAGCTTCCCTACCACTGACATCAGGCTCACCGGTCGATAATTACCTGGATTATCCTTTCTGCCCTTCTTAAACAAGGGGGCAACATTAGCAAGTCTCCAGTCCTCTGGGACCTCACCCGTGTCTAAGGACACTGCAAAGATACCTGTTAGGGCCCCGGCTATTTCCTCTCTCGCTTCCCTAATCAACCTGGGATAGATCCCATCCGGACCTGGGGACTTGTCCACCTTAATGCCTTTTAGGATACCTAACACTTCCTCCTTCCTTATGTCAACTTGACCTGGAGTAAGCAAACATCTATCCCTAACGTCAACATCCGTCATGTCCCTCTCCTTGGTGAATACCGATGCAAAGTACTCGTTAAGAATGTCACCCATTTTTTCTGACTCAACGCATAACTTTCCTTCTTTGCCCTTCAGTGGGCCAATCCTTTCTCTAGTTACCCTCTTGCTCTTTATATATGAATAAAAGCTTTGGGGTTTTCCTTAAGCATGTTTGCCAGCAATATCTCATGTCCTCTCTTAGCCCTCTTAATCCCTTTTTTCAGATTCACTCTACATTCCCGATATTCTTGCAAAGCTTCGTCTGTCTTCAGTCGCCTAGACCTCATGTATGCTTCCTTTTTTCTCTTGGCTAGTCTCACATTTTCATCTGCCATCCATGGCTCCCTAATCTCACCTTTTCTATTCCTCATTTTCACAGGAACATGTCTCTCCTGCACGCAAATCAACCTCTCCTTAAAAGCCTCCCACATCTCAAATGTGGATTTACCTTCAAACAGTTTCTCTCAATCTACATTCCCCAGATCCTGCCGAATCTTGGTATCGTCGGCCTTCCCCCAGTCTAGTACTCTTCCTTTAGGACCACTCCTATCCTTCTTCATGAGTATTGTAAAACTTACGGAATTGTGGTCGCTATTTCCAAAGTAGTCCCCTACTGTAATATCAACCACCTGGCCGGGTTCATTCCCCAGCACCAGGTCCAGTGTGGCCCCTTCCTGAGTTGGACTACATACATACTGCTCTAGAAAACCATCCTGGATGATCCTTACAAATTCTGCTCCATCTTGACCCGTAACACTGAGTGAATCCCAGTCAATGTTGGGAAAATTAAAATCTCCCATCACCACCAGCCTGTTTCTCCTACACCTTTCCCTTATCTGTTTACATATCTGTACCTCTATCTCACGCTCGCTGTTGGGAGGCCTGTAGTACAGCCCAACATTGTTACTGCATCCTTCCTATTTCTGAGTTCTACCCATATTGCCTCACTGCTGGAGTCCTCCACGGGGCCCTCCTTCAGTGCGGCTGCGATATCGTCTTTGACCAGTATTGCTGGTCCTCCACCCCTTTTACCTCCCTCTCTATCCCGCCTGAAGCAGTGATATCCAGGGACAACTAGTTGCCAATCATGCCCTTCCCTCAACCAAGTCTCAGTAATAGCAATAACATCATACCTCCAGGTACCGATCCAAGCCCTAAGCTCATCTGCCTTTTCTACTACACTTTTCACATTGAAACAAATGCACCTCAGACCACCTGTCCCTTTGTGTTCATCATCTGCTCCCCGACTACTTTTCCCTTTAGTCACACTGACTCCATTATCTAGTTCCCTACAGGCTTTCGTTTCCACCTCCTTTCTGTCCAATATTTGGTTCTCACCCCCCTGCCACATTAGTTTAAACACTCCCCCACAGCATTAGCAAAAGCACCCCCAAGGACATTGGTTCCAGTCCGGTTCAGGTGTAGACCGTCCAATTTGTAATAGTCCCACCTTCCCCAGAACTGGTTCCAATGTCCCTAAAATCTGAATCCCTCCCACCTGCACCAACTCTCAAGCCACGCATTCATCCTGGCTATTCTTTCATTTCTACTCTGACTAGCACGTGGCACTGGTAGCAATCCTGAGATTACTACCTTTGAGGTCCTACTTTTTAACTTGGCTCCTAATTCCCTAAATTCTGCTTGTAGGACCTCATCCCGTTTTCTGCCTATATCGTTGGTGCCTATATGCACTGCGACAACTGGCTGTTCGCCCTCCCCCTTCAGAATGTTCCGCAGCCGATCGGAGACATCCCTGACCTGTGCACCTGGGAGGCAACACACCATTTGGGAGTCCCGTTTCCGACAGCAGAACTGCCTATGTACTCCCCTTACAATTGAATCCCCAATGACTATCGCCTTTCCACTCTTTTTCCCGCCCTTCTGTACAGCAGAGCCAGCCACGGCACCATGAACCTGGCTACTGCTGCCTTCCTCTGGTGAGCCATCTCCCCCAACAGTATCCAAAACGGAATACCTGTTTTGGAGGGAGATGACCGCAGAGGACTCCTGCACTGCCTTCCTCTGCCTTTTGGTCACCCATTTGCTATCTCCCTCAGCAATCCTAATCTGCGGTGTGACCAAATTGCTAAATGTGCTATCCACGACCCCCTCAGCATCGTGTGTGCTCCAAAGTAAGCCCATCCGCTCCAGAGCGGTCATGCGGTCTAACAAGAGCTGCAGCTGGACACACTTCCTGCACGTGGAGTCCGGGACATCAGCCCTGTCCCTGAGCTCCCACATTGAGCAAGAGGAGCACAACACGGGTGTGAGATCTCCTGACATTGTTCAACTTAACTTTGATAAATGAAAAAGGAACCAAAAGGTTTTTGGCAATCACATGATATATATATATATATAGATATATATATCAAAAAACGTGAAACTGAAAAAGCCTTACCTTATCTACACACCACCGAGTCTTTTCTTTTTGGTTAGAGGAGGAGGGCGGGTGGAAGGCACTACACGTGCTGCCTACACTACATTCTGCCCAGCTCCTCCCTCATGCCTCTGTAGTTGCCTTTATTCAGCTGTAATACTGTTACCTCTAGTTCTATCTTCTCCCTCTCAAATTGTAGAGTAAATTCTATCATCTTATAATCATGACCTCCTAAGAGCTCCTTTACCTTAAGCTCCCTTATCAAGTCTGTCTCATTGCACAACACTAAATCCAGTATTGCCTGTTCCCTTGAGGGCTCCTTCACCAGCTGCTCCAAAAAGCTATGTCATAGACATTCCACAAACTCCTTTTCTCGCAATCCACTGCCAACATGATTTTCCCAGTCCGTCTGCATATTGAAATCCCCCATGACCACTGTGACTTTGCCGTTCCTACGCACCTTTTCTATCGCCTGCTGTATCTTGCGCTCCAGCTCCTGACGACTGTTTGGGAAGCCCATACACAGCTCCAACTCTGGTTTTCTTACCTCTGCAGTTTCTCAATTCTACCCACACAGATTCTACACCATCTGACCAGGCTTCATTTCTTCCTATTGATTTAATTTCATTCTTTATTAATGGGGCAAACCCACACCCTCGGCCCAACTGCCTGTCTTTTTGATAAGATGTATATCCTTGGATATTCAGCTCTCTGTCATGATCCCCTAGCAACCATGCCTCTGTGATGCTCACTACATCATATCTGTCAATTTCAATCTGTCAACAAATAACAAAGGTCCCAGCACCAACCCGTGTGGCACACGACTTGTTACAGGCCTCCAGACCAAGAAAAAACCATCCACCATCACCCTCTGCTTCCTACCATCGAGAACCAACTTTGATTCCAATTAGCTGGCTCTTCTTGGATCCCATGCAATATAACCTTCATGGCTAGCATGGACCTTGTCAAAAGCCTTACAAAGTCCATATAGCCAACATCCACTGCTTTACCCACATTAATCCTCTTGGTTACCTCTTCAAAAAACTCTGAAAGATTTGTCAAATTTCCGTGTTGACTAGCCAAATATTGGTTAATCCTGTTCCTCAGTATCCCCTCCAACAACTTGTCTACCAGTGATGTCAGGCTCACTGGCCTGTAGTTCCCTGGCTTGTCTTTGCTATCTTTCTTAAACAATGGAACAACATTAGCCACCCTCCAGTCTTCCAGAACTTCACCAGTGGTTAAAGATAACGCAAAAATTTACTGCAAGGGCCTCTGCAATTTCTTCCCGAGCCTCACACAATGTCCAAGGATGGACTTGATCAGGCCCAGGGGATTTATCCACTTTAATGCGATTTAAGGCTACAAACACCTCCTCTGATACTAATATGTATGTGGTCCAAAACATCCTCATTTGTTTTCCTTATTTCCTTACCATCCATGATTGTCTCCTCAGTCAGTATGAAGGAAAAATATTTATGAAAAGGTCATGGTGAAAATGAGTACAATTTCATCATTTATGAATCATTCAGACAGGTACATGAATGGGATAGCTTTGCAGGGATATGGACCAAACACGGGCAAATAGGACAAGTTTAAATTGTGAAAACCAGATGGCACGGGCAAGTTGGGCTGAAGGGCCTGTTTCCATGCTGCAGACTTCTCCGACTTTATGACTTTCTGAAGGATAATGTATTTCCATTGGTTGCTATGTTAGTAACTTGAGATCACAATTTCAAGAGTGTCAGCAAGAGAGCCAGGAGTGAGATGAGCATAAACCTCTTTACCCAGAGCATTGTTAGGATTTGGAATGTGCTGCCTGGGATAATGATAGGGGTTGATTCTGCAGGAGCTTTCAAAAGAGAGCTGCATATACATTTGAAAGTGATGAGCTTAGAGACCTATGGAGATAGGGCTGGAGAATGGGACCAGCTGGATTGCTCTTTCGAGAGACAATACAGACACGATGGGTCGAATGGCCTCTTGCTGTTCTGTAAATTTTATGATTCTATGATTCTAATCACTGTGAGATGGAAGTTGCATCTAATCCTGCTCTTCTAAAAAGCCACATACATATCAGTATAAGGGCCAGGAATTTCTGATAACATTTTTCCCTTCCAAGCCACAAAACATATGCCAGAAGTACAAATTCATGACGAAGGTCAGCTCTTTCGGAACTACATGATTCAGATACTCTTAGGTAGAACAATAGTATGAGGCATAATGTTATTCTGAGGTGGTATTGCCTGTGGAAGATAGGACAGGTCTTGTTTCTTCCTGTATGACAATACCTTCAATCTCTTCAGGAGGGAAACCAAACAAAGAATTTGACAAAAATATTGCTCTCAGTAGCTTCTAGTGGGCAACATTCCATCTTCTAATCTTGTTTGCGTCCACAGAACCACCTGACTGTACCTCATACCACTGAATCCCCCACTACAATTGCTGTCCTATTCTCCCCCTTTCCCTTCTTTGCCACAGGGTCAGGCTCAGTGCCAGAGACCTGTCTGCTACGGCCTTGAGACAAAAAGCAGGATCAGGATGGCAACAGGAGATGCATGAGCTTGAGAAATGCCCAAAGAATGATGAGCACATGTTTTTAGGTCTGCAACCAAATATCATTATGCAAGGAATTGTCTGAAACACAGAAATCTAGCCTTTGAATGATTGAGTGAGTCATTACATTGAGGTGGAGCAGGAGAGTGACCAATTCGCAGGAATCATTAAAGTCAATCTGGGTGTTCGTCAATTGTAAACCTGGGATGAACCAGGAAATCCACTGCCTACTGAAGACAAGACAAGCTGAATTCAAGTCAGATGACCCAGATCTAAACAGAAAATCCGGACTTGACCCACTCGAAGCCATCTGAGATGCCAAGACCGCAACGCCATCCTTCCTGCTCCTCTGATGCTGCTTGGCCTGCTGTGTTCATCCACACCTTGTTATCTCAGATTCTCCAGCTTCTGCAGTTCCTATTGTCTCTGAGATGCCAAGAGGCAGGACTGGACCAAGTTAGAGACCCAAGCCAATCATAAAGACACCTGTCGTCTATGGTAAGGTGGAAAGAACATTACAGGATGCAGAATGAAGAGCAAGACAGCGGACAAAGTTACATCCCTCTCTGATGTACTCAATGCTCTCTATGCTAGGTTTGAGCAGAATGCCAGCAGCATGGAGTCACCTGCATTAACAGCAGCCCCATATTGGTCAACTTGAGAGTCAACCCAACGAAAGCAGGAGACCCAATGGAGTCCCTGGCCGAGCACTCAAATCCTGAGTAGACCAGCTGGAGGAGGTAATGGGAACTGCAGATGCTTGAGAATCCAAGGTAACAGTATGTGGAGCTGGATGAACACAGCAGGCCAAGCAGCATCTCAGGAGCACAAAAGCTGATGTTTCGGGCTCTCTAATGAAGGGTCTAGGCCCGAAACGTCAGCTTTTGTGCTCCTGAGATGCTGCTTGGCCTGCTGTGTTCATCCAGCTGCACGTTCAGCTGGAGGAGGTATTCAGTTACATCTTCAAACTGTCCCTCCTACAAAGTGAAGTCCCCACCTGCTTCAAAAAGACCACCATCATCCCTGTAGCTAAGTAAACACATGCAACATGCCTAGTGACTGTCCCCTAGTGGATCTGACCTCAGTGTTCTTGAAGTGCTTCGACAGGCTGGTCATGGCCGACATCAACTCCAGCCCCTCAGGCTGTCCTGGTCCCCAACAATTTGCCGAGAGTTGTAACAGGTCCATTTCTCGAGCCCTGCAACTCATCCCTGGAACAGGTGGAAATCAAGGACACCGATGTCAGACTCTTATTCATCGACTACTGCTCTGCCTTCAATACCATTATTCCCTCCAGACTGATCTCAAAATCTACAGAGACCTCTGCAGCTGGATCCTCAGCTTCCTGACCCACAGACTGCATTCAGTGAAGAAAGACAACCGCACCACCTTCACAATAGCACTCAGTACCCAAGAAAGAGTTCTCAGCCCCTTACCGCACTCCCTGTGCACCCACAGTTGTGTAGCCAAGTTCCAAACATTCACCAATCTACAGGTTTGTTGAGATAACAAAGTGTGGAGCTGGATGAACACTTATAAGATGCTGCTTGGCCTGTTGTGTTCATCCAGCTCCACACTTTGTTATCTCGGATTCTCCAGCGTCTGCAGTTCCCATTATCTCTGACACACGTTTGCTGATGTCACCAACATGACAATAAAGATTTCAAACACAAAGAGTCAGAAGACAGGAAGGACATAGAGGGCTTGGGGTCGTGGTGCAATGATAACACTTCTCTCTGAATGTCAGCAAAACAAAACAACTGATCAGTGACTTCAGAAAGAAAGGAGGAGAATACACATTCACCTACATGAGGTGGGAACCGGAACATGCCAGCAAGTGCAGGGACTGGGGACGAAAGAGAGACTGCAATATGCATAGCACAGAGTAAGAGCAGGCAGAAGAACGTGGCAGGGCTCAGGGGGACTGGAGTTCTGGAGTGCAATAAATTCAATGCCAGTAGTATAACAGGCAAGGCAGATGAACTTATATAGATAGGCCAACTAGAGGGGAGGCCATATTCTCAGGGAAATGCATGATAGAAATGTGGAGGTTGTTCAGGGAGCAGTTACTACAAATACTGGAAAGATTTGTCCTATTGAGGCAAGGAAAGGATGGGAAGGTGAAGGAGCCTTGGAATGGCAAGACAGGTGGAATACCTAGTCAAGAGAAAGAAGAAAGCCTACTAAAGGTTGAGGAAGTGAGGATCGGAAACGGCTGATGAGGGCTACATGGGTAGTCAGGAAGGACCTCGCTGTCACAGAAGTGTGCTGGAAGACAGCAAGCTGGGTTGAAGTGTATCTACTTTAATGCCAGGGGTTTCCGCAATAAGGTAGGTGAGCTTGCAGCTTGGATAGGTACGTGGGACTTCGATGTTGTGGCCATTTCAGGGACATGGATAGCGCAGGGTCAAGAATGGATGTTGCAGGTTCCAGGGCTTAGATCTTTCATTAAGGTCAGGGAAGGTGGTAAAAGAGGGGGAGGTGTGGCTTTGTTGGTCAAGGACAGTATAACGGTGGCTGAAAGAACCTTTGATGAGGACTCGTTTACTGAGGTGGTATGGGCTGAGGTTGCCGAGGAAGGTTTGTCGACTGAGTCAGTATGGGTGGAAGTTAGGAACAGCAAGGGAGCAGTCACCTCACTGGGGGTTTTCTACAGACCCCCAAATAGCAGGAGGGAGATTCAAGAACTCATAGGCCGGCAGATTGTTGAAAAGTGCAAACGTAGCAGAGTTGTGGTTATGGGTGACTTCAACTTTCCCAATATTGATTGGAACGTCCTTAGTGCAGATGGTTTGGATGGAGCCGTTTTTGTCAGGTGTGTTCAGGAGGGTTTCCTTACTCAGTATGTGGACAGGCCAATGAGGGGGGAGGACATTTTGGATTTGGTGCTCGGCAATGAGCTAGGGCAGATGTCAGATCTCGTGGCGGGAGAACACTTTGGCGACAGTGACCACAACAGCCTCACATTTACCATAGCCATGGAAAGGGAAAGGAGCAGTTACCAGGGGAAGATATTTAACTGGGGTAAAGGAAACTATGATGCCATCAGGCAGGAGTTGGGAAGTACAGATTGGGAGCAATTGTTCCACAGAAAGGGCACAACAGACATGTGGAGACTGTTTAAGGAGCAGTTGTTGCGAGTGATGTATAAATTTGTTCCTCCGAACGGGTAAGAAGGGGTAAGATTAAGGAGCCTTGGATGACGGGCACAGAGGTGCTTCTTGTCAAAAAGAACATAAGGTGGAGGAAGCAAGGGTCTAACACAGCTTTAGAGGATTACAGGCTTGCTCGGAAAGAGCTCAAAAGTGGACTGAGGAGGGCCAGGAGGGGGCACGAGAAAGGCTTGGCAGGAAGGATTAGGGAGAACCCGAAGACATTTTACTCATACGTGAGGAATAAGAGAATGATCAGGGAGAAGGTAGGGCCGATGAGGGATAACGTAGGGAACTTGTGTGTGGAGTCTGAGCAGATAGGGGAAGCCCTAAATGAGTTTTTTGCTTCGGTTTTCACTAAGGAAAGGGACCTTGTTGTGAATGAGAACTTTGAGGAGGAGGAAAACGGGCTTGAACAGATCAAGGTTGAGGAAGTTGATGTGCTGGATATTTTGGCAAACATTAAGATTGATAAGTCCCCAGGGCCAGACCAGATTTATCCTAGGTTGCTCCGGGAAGCGAGAAAGGAGGTTGCTAAGCCTCTGGCGAAGATCTTTGCTTCCTCACTCTCCACGGGAGTCGTGCCGGAAGATTGGAGGGAGGCAAATGTTGTTCCTCTTTTCAAGAAAGGGAATAGGGAAATCCCTGGAAATTACAGACCAGTCAGTCTTACGTCTGTGGACAGCAAGGTTTTGGAAAGAATTCTGAGGGATAGGATTTATGACTTTTTGGAAAAGCATAGCATGATTAAAGGGAGTTAGCATGGCTTTGTGAGGGGCAGGTCATGCCTTACAAATCTTATTGAGTTCTTTGAGGAAGTCACGAGACAGGTTGACAAGGGTCGAGCAGTGGATGTGGTGTACGTGGACTTCAGCAAGGCATTTGATAAGGTTCCCCACGGCAGGCTCATTCATAAAGTCAGGAGATATGGGATACAGGGTGATTTGGCTGTCTGGATTCAGATTTGGTTGGCTGACAGGAGGCAGAGAGTGGTTGTAGATGGTAAGTATTCTGCCTGGAGGTCAGTGCTGAGTGGTGTCCCGTAGGGCTCTGTTCTTGGGCCTCTGCTCTTTGTAGTTTTTATAAATGACTTGGATGAGGAGGTTGAGGGGTGGGTTAGTATGTTTGCTGATAACACAAAGTCTGGAGGTGCCGTTGATAGTATTGAGGGCTATTGCAGGCTTCAGCGAGACATTGACAGAATGCAGAGCTGGGCTGAGAAATGGCAGATGGAGTTCAACCTGGATAAATGCGAAGTGATGCATTTTGGAAGGTCGAACTTAAATGCTGAATATAGGATTAAAGGCAGGATTCTCGGCAGTGTGGAGGAACAACGGGATCTTGATGTTCAAGTGCATAGCTCCCGCAAAGTTGCCACCCAAGTGGATAAGGTTGTTAAGAAAGCATATGGTGTTTTGGCTTTCATTAACAGGGGGATCGAGTTTAAGAGCCGCGAGGTTATGCTGCAGCTCTACAAAACCCTGGTGAGACCACACTTGGAATATTGTGTCCAGTTCTGGTCGCCCTATTATAGGAAAGATGTGGAGGCTTTGGAGAGGGTGCAAAGGTGGTTTACCAGGATGCTGCCTGGACTGGAGAGCTTGTCTTACGAGGAGAGGTTGACTGAGCTCGGACTTTTCTCTCTGGAGAGAAGGAGGAAGAGAGGTGACCTGATCGAGGTGTACAAGGTAATGAGAGGCATGGATAGAGTCGATAGCCAGAGACTTTTCCCCAGGGCAGGATTGACTGCCACGAGGGGTCATAGTTTTAAGGTGTTAGGAGGAAGGTATAGAGGAGATGTCAGAGGGAGGTTCTTCACCCAGAGAGTTGTGAGCACATGGAATAGTTTACCAGTGGTAGTCGTGGAAGCGGAGTCATTAGTGACATTTAAGCGACTGCTGGACATGCACATGGACAGCAGTGAATTGAGGGGAATGTAGGTTCGGTTATTTTAGTTTTGGATTAGGATTTTTCCACGGCACAACATCGTGGGCCGAAGGGCCTGTACTGTGCTGTACTTTTCTATGTTCTATGTTCTACGTTCTATGAACTGAAGAATGAACTTAGAAGAGCTCAAAGGGGCTATAAGAAGACATTGGCAGGTAGGACCAAGGAAAAGCCAAAGGCATTCTCTACTTATGTGAGAAACAAGACAATGTCAGAGTGAGGGTAGGGCCAATCAGTGATAACAGAAGGAACTAATGATTATTTGGAAAAGCACAGTTGATTAGAAACAGTCAGCAGGGCTTTGTGAGGGGCAGATCATGCCTCATAAGCCTTATTGAATTCTTTGAGGCTGTCAAAACACATTCATGAAGGCGGTGCAGTGGATGTGGTGTACATGGATTTTAGCAAGGCATTCAATTAGTATCCTCATGGTTGACTCATTCAGAAAGTAAGGAGGCATGGCATTCGGGGAAATTTGGCTGTCGGGATACAGAACTGGCTGTCCAATCGGAGACAGAGGGCAGTTACAGATGGAAAGTATTCAGCCTGCAGCTCTGTGACTCGTCGTGTTCTGCAGGGATCTGTTCTGGGACCTCTACTATTTGTGATAGAACATAGAACATAGAACAGTGCAGCACAGAACAGGCCCTTCAGCCCACGATGTTGTGCCGACCATTGATCCTCATGTATGCACCCTCAAATTTCTGTGACCATATGCATGTCCAGCAGTCTCTTAAATGACCCCAATGACCTTGCTTCCACAACTGCTCCTGGCAATGCATTCCATGCTCTCACAACTCTCTGTGTAAAGAACCGGCCTCTGACATCCCCTCTATACTTTCCTCCAACCAACTTAAAACTATGACCCCTCATGTTGGCCTTTTCTGCCCTGGGAAATAGTCTCTGGCTATCAACTCTATCTGTGCCCCTCATTATCTTGTATACCTCAATTAGGTCCCCTCTCCTCCTCCTTTTCTCCAATGAAAAGAGACCGAGCTCAGTCAACCTCTCTTCATAAGAAAAGCCCTCCAGTCCAGGCAGCATCCTGGTAAACCTCCTCTGAACCCTCTCCAAAGCATCCACATCTTTCCTATAATAGGGCAACCAGAACTGGACGCAGTATTCCAAGTGCAGTCTAACCAAAGTTTTATAGAGCTGCAACAAGATCTCACGGCTCTTAACCTCAATCCCCCTGTTAATGAAAGCCAAAACACCATATGCTTTCTTAACAACCCTGTCCACTTGGGTGGCCATTTTAAGGGATCGATGTATCTGCACACCAAGATCCCTCTGTTCCTCCACACTGCCAAGAATCCTATCCTTAATCCTGTACTCAGCTTTCAAATTCGACCTTCCAACATGCATCACCTCGCATTTATCCAGGTTGAACTCCATCTGCCACCTCTCAGCCCATCTCTGCATCCTGTCAATGTCCCGCTGCAGCCTACAACAGCCCTCTATACTGTCAACGACACCTACAACCTTTGTGTCGTCTGCAAACTTGCTGACCCATCCTTCAATCCCCTCGTCCAAGTCATTAATAAAAATTACAAACAGTAGAGGCCCAAGGACAGAGCCCTGTGGAACCCCACTCACCACTGACTTCCAGGCAGAATATTTTCCTTCTACTACCACTCGCTGTCTTCTGTTGGCCAGCCAATTCTGTATCCAAGCAGCTAAGTTCCCCTGTATCCCATTCCTCCTGACCTTCTGAATGAGCCTACCATGGGGAACCTTATCAAATGCCTTACTGAAGTCCATATACCCCACATCCACAGCTCGACCCTTGTCAACTTTTCTAGTCACATCCTCAAAGAACTTGATAAGGTTTGTGAGGCATGACCTGCCCCTCACAAAGCCATGTTGACTGCATTTAATCAAGCCATGCTCTTCTAGATGGTCATAAATCCTATCCCTCGGAATCCTTTCTAACACCTTGCAGACAACAGACGTGAGACTTACTGATCTGTAATTGCCAGGGATTTCCCTATTTCCTTTCTTGAAGAGAGGAATTACATTTGCCTCTCTCCAGTCCTCAGGTACGACTCCAGTGGAGAGCGAGGATGCAAAGATCTTCGCAAGTGGCGAAGCAATTGCATTTCTCGTTTCCCAAAGCAGCCGAGGACAAATCTGGTCCGGGCCTGGCGACTTGTCAATCTTAATGTTTGACAAAATTTTCAGCACATCAGCTTCCTCTATCTCTATCCATTCCAGTATGCAGACCTGCTCTTCAAAGGTTTCATTCACTACAAAGTTCGTTTCTTTCGTAAAGGCAGAAGCAAAAAACTCATTTAGGGCTTTCCCTACCTCCTCAGACTCCACACACAAGTTCCCTATGCTATCCCTGATCGGCCCTACTCTTTCTTTGACCATTCTCTTATTCCTCACATAAGTGTAAAATGCCTTTGTGTTCTCCCTAATCCGTTCTGCCAAGCCTTTCTCGTGCCCCCTCCTGGCTCTCCTCAGACCATTTTTGAGCTCCTTCCTCGCCTGCCTGTAATCCTCTAGAGCTGAGCTTGACCCTAGCTTCTTCCACCTCATGTAAGCTACCTTCTTCCTTTTGACGAGAAGCTCCACCGCTCTCATCATCCAAGGTTCCTTTATCTTACCCCTTCTTGCCTGTCTCAGAGGGACATATTTATTCATCACTCGCAACAACTGTTCCTTAAACAGTCTCTTTATAAATTACTTGGATGAGGAAGTGGAAGGCTGAGTTAGTATGTCTGCCAATGACACGAAGGTCGGTGGAGTTGTGGACAGCGTGGAGGGCTGTTGTAGGTTGCAATGGGACATTGACAAGATGGAGAGATGGGCAAAGAAGTGGCAGAGGGAATTCAACCCAGAAAAGTGAGAAGTGATTCATTTTGGAAGGTGGAATTTGAATGTGGAATACAGGGTTAATGGCAGGATTCTTGGCAGTGTGGAGGAACAGAGGGATCATGGGGTCCACAACCATAGATCCCTCGAAGTTACTACCCAAGTTGATAGATTTAAAGAAGACGTATGGTGTGTTGGCTTTCATTGGCAGGGAATTGAGTTTAAGAGCCGTGAGGTTATGCTGCAGCTCTATAAAACCCTGGTTAGACCACACTTGGAATATTGTGTTCAGTTCTGGTCACCTCATTATAGGAAGGATGTGGAACTTTAGAGACGGTGCAGAGGAGATTTACCAGGATGCTGTATCAGCGATAGTGGGAACTGCAGATGCTAGAGAATCCAAGATAATAAAATGTGAGTCTGGATGAACACAGCAGGCCCAGCAGCATCTCAGGAGCACAAAAGCTGATGTTTCGGGCCTAGACCCTTCATCAGAGAGGGGAATGGGGTGAGGGTTCTGGGATAAATAGGGAGAGAGGGGGGGGGCAGACCGAAGATGGAGAGAAAAGAAGATAGGTGTAGAGGAGAGTATAGGTGTGGAGGTAGGGAGGGTATAGGTCAGTCCAGGGAAGACGGACAGGTCAAGGAGGTGGGATGAGGTTAGGCAGGTGCTCAGGAACGTGATGTGGCTGTGGTACCTGATTTGCTTCAGGACATGGTCGAGCAGTTTCAAGGCTGAAGAGATTACAAGAGAGTTGCAGTGGGAGAGTGATTCCCTGAGGTTGGTCCGGAGGGAGGAGGGTAATTTCTTCAGGTTAGGCATCCCTGGAAGAGGCTTCGCAGTGAGGTTAAAATTGTATCAGAACCCTCACCCCATCCCCCTCTCTGATGAAGGGTCTAGGCCCGAAATGTCAGCTTTTGTGCTCCTGAGATGCTGCTGGGCCTGCTGTGTTCATCCAGCCTCACATTTTATTATCTTGGATTCTCCAGCATCTGCAGTTCCCATTATCTCAGCTCACAATTTCAACCTCACTTTCCATCAACCACCACTCGTTGCCTTCTTACAGAAAGTCAGTTTCTAATCCAAACTGCTAAATCTCCCTCAATCCCATGCCTCTGTATTTTCTCCAAAAGCCTACCACGTGGAAACTTATCAAAGGCTTTACTGAAGTCCATGTACACCACGTCAACTGCCCTACCCTCATCCACACGCTTGGTCACCTTCTCAACAAACTCAATGAGGTTTGTGAGACACGACCTGCCATTGGCAAATCCATGCTATCTCCAATCAAATTGTTGTTTGCGAGATGATTAGAAATCCTATCTCTTATAAACCTTTCCAAAATTTTTCCTACAACAGACGTAAGGCTCACTGGTCTATAATTACCTGAGTCATCTCTACTGCCCTTCTTGAACAAGGGCACAACATTTACAACCCTCCAGTCCTCTGGTACTAAACTGTAGACAATGAGGACTCATAGATCAAGGCCAAAGGCTCTGCCACCTCCTCCCTAGCTTCCCAGAGAATCCTCGGAAAAATCCCATCTGGCCCAGGGGATTTAGCTAACTTCACACCTTCTAGAATTGATAACGCCTCCTCCTTACTAATCTCAATCCTTTTAATTCTAGTAGCCCGTAACTCAGTCTCCTCCTCTACAATACTCTCCTGTTCCTCAGTGAAAACAGATGAGAAATAATCATTTAGCTCTTCTCCAATCTCCACAGGGTCCACACACAACTTCCCACTTCTGTCTTTGACTGGCCCTATTCCTACCCTAGTCATCCTCTTATTCCTCACATACTATAGAAAGCTTTAGGGTTCTCCTTTATTTTACCTGCTAATGTCTGCTCATGTCCCCGCCTTGCTCTTCTTAACTCACTCTTCATATCCTTCATAGCTAATCTGTAACTCTCCATCGCCCCATCTGAACCATCTCGTCTCATCGTCACATAAGCCTCCCTCTTCCGCTTAACAAGAGATACAAATTCTTTAGTAAACCACGGTTCCCTTATCTTATCGCCTCCTCCCTGCCTGACAGGGATGTACCTATCAAGGACACGCAATATCTGTTCCTTAAACCAGCTCCACATTTCGATTGTCCCCATCTCCTGCATTTTGCTAACCCATTCTATGCCTCCTAAGTCCTGCCTAATCACATTATAATTGCCCTTCTCCCAACTAAAACTCTTGCCCTGTGGCATGTTCCTATCCCTTTCCATCACTAAACATAACCAAATTATGGTCACTCTCTCCAAAGTGCTCACCTACCTCTAAATCAAACACCTGGCCTGGTTCATTGCCAAGTACCAAAGTGAAAGGAGGAAAGTTTAAGGGAGATATGTGTGGAAAGTTCTTTACACAGAGGGTGGTGGGCGCCTGGAATGCGTTGCCAGCGGAGGTGGTAGACGCAGACACGTTAGCGTCTTTTAAGATATATTTGGACAGGTACATGGATGGGCAGGGAACAAATGGACACAGACGGTTAGAAAATAGATGACAGGTTAGACAGAGGATCTTGATCGGCGCAGGCTTGGAGGGCCGAAGGGCCTGTTCCTGTGCTGTAGGTTTCTTTGTTTCTTTACCAGATCCAGTGTGGCCTCCCCTCTTGTCGGCCTTTCGACATACTGAGTCAGGAAACCCTCCTGCACACATTGGACAAAAACTGATCCATCCAACGTACTACAATTATAGCATTTCCAGTCAATGTTAGGGAAGTTAAAGTCTCCCATAATGACCACCCTGTTCCTTTCACTCTGCCCCAGAATAGTTTTTCCAATCCTCTCCTCCACATCCCTGGAACTTTGCGGAGGCATATAAAAAAACTCCCAGCAGTGTGACCTCTCCTCTCCCGTTTCTCACTTTAGGCCATACCACCTCAGTAGACGAATCCTTGTCAGAAGTTCTTTCAGCCACCGTTATACTGTCCTTGACTAACAAAGCCACACCTCCCCCTCTTTTACCACCTTCCCTGACCTTTATGAAAGATCTAAACCCTGGAACCTGCAACATCCATTCCTGACCCTGCTCTATCCATGTCTCCGAAATGGCCACAATATCGAAGTCCCGGGTACCTATCCATGCTGCAAGCTCACCCACCTTATTCCAGATGCTCCTGGCGGTGAAGTAGACACACTTCAAACCAGCTTGCTGTCTGCCAGCGCACTTCAGTGACGGTGAAATCCTGTCCATGTCCTCCCTGCTCTCTTCTCCCTGTGTACTGGAACGACACCACAGTTTCCCATCCCCCTTCTGAGCTAGTTTAAATCCACCCGAATAGCACTAGCAAATTTCCCACCCAGGATATTCGTGCCCCTCTGGTTCAAGTGGAGACCGTCCTGTTTGTACAGGTCCCACCTTCCCCAGAATGTTCCCCAATTGTCCATGTACCTGAAGCCCTCCCTCGTGCACCATCCCTGCAGCCACGTGTTCAGCTGAAATCTCTCCCTGTTCTTTGCCTCGCTATCACGTGGCACTCATAACAAACCAGATATACTCTGTTTGTTCTAGCTCTCCGCTTCCACCCTAGCTCCCTGAAATCCTGCCTGACATCCCTGTCCCTCTTTCTACCTATGTCGTTGGTGCCTATGTGGACCACGACTTGAGGCTGGTCACCGTCTCCCTTCAGGACCCCAAAGACACGATCCGAGACATCACGGACCCTGGCACCTGGGAGGCAACACACCAACCGTGAGTCTGTTTCGTTCCCAGCAAACCTTCTATCTGTCCCTCTAACTATTGCGTCCCCAATGACTGACACTCTCTTCCTATCCCCCCTTCCCTTCTGTGCAAGAGGGACAGCCTCTGTGCCAGAGACCTGCACCCTACTGCATGCCCCTGGTAAGTCCCCCCCCCAACAGTATCCAAAATGGTATATTTGTTTTTCAGGGGAACGACCGCAGGGGATCCCTGCACTGACTGCTTTCTCCCCCTTCTCACAGTTACCCAGCTTGCTTCACGCTTAGGAGTAACTACTTCCCTGTAACTTTTGTCTATCACTGACTCTGCCTCCCAAATGATCGAAAGTTCATCCAGCTCCCACTCCAGTTCCCTAATGCAGTCTTGGAGGAGCAAGGGTTGGGTGCACCTTGTTTACGTTCCCTTGTTTAAGAAAGGTAGCAGGGATAATCCAAGGAATTATTGGCCAGTGAGACTGACAGCTATGGTGCGGAAGCTCTTGGAGAAGATTCTGAGGGACGGGATTTATGCACATTTGGAAGAAAATGGCCTAGTTAGTGGCAGGCAGCATCGTTTTGTACAGGGAAGGTCATGCCTCAACAACTCTGATTGAATTTTTTGAAGAGGTGACAAAGATAATTGATGAGGGAGGGGCTGTTCTTTTTCTTTATTCATTCATGGTATGAGGGTATCGCTGGCTCGGCATCATTTACTGCCCATCCCTAGTTGCCCAGGGGGCAGTTCAGAGTCAACCGCATTGTATGTCTGGAGTCACATGTAGGCCAGACCAGGTAAGGATGGTCGTTTAATAATAAAACATGAGGCTGGATGAACACAGCAGGCCAAGCAGCGTCTCAGGAGCACAAAAGCTGGTAGTTTCCTTCCTTGAAGGATATCAGTGAATCAGATGGGTTTTTCCTGACAATTCCCAACGGATTCATGGTCATCATTAGATTCTTTATTCCAGACTTTGTTTTATTTGATTCAAATTCTACCATCTACCATGATGGGATTTGAACCTGGGTCCCCAGAAAATTATCTTGGTCTCTGCATTAACAGTCCACTGATAATACCACTAGGCCACTGCCACCTCAGTTTATTGCCTCTCCACTGCCTCCTGTAGTTTATATGGACTTTAGGAAGGCATCCAATAAAGGTACAACAACTAAAATCACACAAGATTTTGGGTGATCTGGCTAGATGATACAAAACTAGCTTGAAAGAGGATGATGGTGGAAGGGGGTTTTTCAGAATGGGGACTAGTAACTAGACGGGTCTACAGGCATCAGTCTTAGGTCCTCTGTTGTTTGTAGTATGTATAAATGATCTGGAAGAAAATGTGGGAGGACTGAGTAGTAAGTTTGCAGGTGACAGAAAAATTGGTGAAGTTGCTGATAGTGTCAACAGCTGTGAAAGGATACAACAGGATATAAATAGATTGGCAACTTGAGCACAGAAATGGCAGATGGAGTTTAATCCAGACAAATATGAGGTGATGCATTTTGGAGGATCAAATTTAGAACATAGAACATAGAACAGTAGAGCACAGAACAGGCCCTTCAGCCCACAATGTTGTGCCGACCATTGATCCTCATGTATGCACCCTCAAATTTCTGTGACCATATGCATGTCCAACAGTCTCTTAAATGTCCCCAATGACCTTGCTTCCACAACTGCTGCTGGCAACGCATTCCATGCTCTCACAACTCTCTGTGTAAAGAACCCGCCTCTGACATCCCCTCTATACTTTCCTCCAACCAGCTTAAAACTATGACCCCTCGTGCTAGCCATTTCTGCCCTGGGAAATAGTCTCTGGCTATCAACTCTATCTATGCCTCTCATTATCTTGTATACCTCATTTAGGTCCCCTCTCCTCCTCCTTTTCTCCAATGAAAAAAGTCCGAGCTCAGTCGACCTCTCTTCATAAGATAAGCCCTCCAGTCCAGGCAGCATCCTGGTAAACCTCCTCTGAACCCTCTCCAAAGCATCCACATCTTTCCTATAATACTGGACGCAGTATTCCAAGTGCGGTCTAACCAAAGTTTTATAGAGCTGCAACAAGATCTCACGACTCTTAAACTCAATCCCCCTGTTAATGAAAGCCAAAACAACATATGCTTTCTTAACAACCCTGTCCACTTGGGTGGCCATTTTAAGGGATCTATGTATCTGCAACCAAGATCCCTCTGTTCCTCCACACTGCCAAGAATCCTATCCTTAATCCTGTACTCAGCTTTCAAATTCGACCTTCCAAAATGCATCACCTCGCATTTATCCAGGTTGAACTCCATCTGCCACCTCTCAGCCCATCTCTGCACCCTGTCAATGTCCTGCTGCAGCCTACAACAGCCCTCTATACTGTCAACGACACCTCCGACCTTTGTGTCGTCTGCAAACTTGCTGACCCCTCCTTCAATCCCCTCATCCAAGTCATTAATAAAAATTACAAACAGTAGAGGCCCAAGGACAGAGCCCTGTGGAACCCTACTCACCACTGACTTCCAGGCAGAATATTTTCCTTCTACTACCACTCGCTGTCCTCTGTTGGCCAGGTGTGAATTATACTGTAAATGGCAGAATGTCACGAAGATTAACATTCAAATAGACCTGGACACGCAGGTCCACAGTTCCGGAAAAGTGGTAACACAGGTGTCCAAGTTGTTTTAGAAGGCATATGGCATGCTTGCCTTCATCAGCTGGAGCATGGAGTACGAGAGTTCGCAAACTATGTTGCAGCAATATAAAGCTTTTGTTAGGTCACACTTTGAGTATTGTGTGCAGTTTTTTATGGAATAAACTCCACCTGCCATCTCTCTGCCCAAGTCACGAACCAATCTACCTCCAACTGTACCCTTTGACGATCCTCACTGTGAGCGCCAATTCCCCCAACCTTTCTGTCGGCTAACTTACTAATCAGACTAGTTACATGGAACAGAGAGCGTAGAACATAGAACATAGAAAAGTACAGCACAGTACAGGCCCTTTGGCCCACAATGTTGTGCCGTGGGAAAATCCTAATCCAAAAATAAAATAACCGAACCTACATTCCCCTCAATTCACTGCTGTCCATGTGCATGTCCAGCAGTCGCTTAAATGTCACTAATGACTCCGCTTCCACGACTACCACGGGTAAACTATTCCATGCACTCACAACTCTCTGGGTGAAGAACCTCCCTCTGATGTCTCCTCTATACCTTCCTCCTAACACCTTAAAACTATGATCCCTCGTGGCAGTCAATCCTGCCCTGGGGAAAAGTCTCTGGCTATTGATTGTCCTCCAAATCATTTGTATGTATTACAAAAGGTCCCAACACTGATCCCTGAGAAACGCCACTCGTCACAGCCCTCCATTCAGAAACATATCCTTTCACTGCTACCCTCTGTTTTCTATGACTGAGCCAGTTTTTTTTAAAATCCATCTTGCAAGCTCACTTCTGACCCCGTGTGACTTTACCTTCTGTATCAGCCTGCTATGAGGCACCTTGTCAAAGGCCTCACTGAAGTCCACGTAGGCAACATCCACTGCCTTTCCCCATCGATCATCTTCGACACTTCCTCAAAAACTCAATCAAAGAAGCAAGATATGACCTCCCCTTCACAAACCATGTTGCCTCTCGCAAATACGCCCCTTTGATTTCCAAGTGGGAGTAACTCTTGTCTCAAACAATCCTCTCCAATAATTTTCCTATCACTGACATAAGGCTCACTAGCCTGGAATTGGTTGGATTATCCTTACAAACCAACTGGAGGAAAGGAACAACACTGGCTATTCTCCAATCGTCTGGAACTTCCCCTGTAGACAGTGAAAACCTTTATGTATGCATAAAAAGGTTTGGGATTTTCCTTAATCCTGTTGACCAATGACTTTTCATGACTCCTTTTAGCCCTCCTGACCTCTTGCCTAAGCTTCTTTAGACTTTCTTTGTATTCCACCCTTGTTTTGTGTGTTCCCAGCCTCCTAGCCTTGATAAATGCTTCCTTTTTCTTTTTGATGAGGCTCACAATATCTCTCGTTATCCAAGGTTCCCTAAACGTGCCATAATTATCCTTCATCCTTACAGGAACGTGTCAGCCCTGAGTTCCCAATGACTTACACTAGAATGCCTCCCACATACCATATATTGAGTTGCCCCCAAACATCTACCCCCAAACTGCATTCTTAAATTCCTGCCTAATATTGTTGTAATTAGCCTTCCCCCAATTTAGCATCTTCACCTGACAACTGCACCTATCTTTATCCATTGGTATCTTAAAGCTTCCTGCATCGCATCATTGTTCCTGAGCTGCTTCCCTACTGAGATGGCGACCACCCACCAGGCTCATTTCCCAATACTACGTCCAGTACGTCCCTTTCCTCGGGTGTGCTACCTACACACTGTTTCAAGAAGCCCTCCTGGATGCTCCTTACAAACGCTGCCCCAATCATTAAGTGAGTCCCAGTCAACATATGAGAAGTTAAAATCACCCACAACAACTCTGTTACTTTTATACCTTGGTTGCATTTAAACACATACTGTGGGGTTTGAACCTGAATCTCCTGAGCATTATCTGGGTCTCTGGATCAACAGGCCAGTGACAATGCCACTAGGCCATCGCCTCCCCTTCGAGGGAAAGTCATTGATAAACCAGCTGAAGATGGTTCGGCTTAGGACACGACCCTGAGGAACTCCTGCAGAGAATTCCTGGAGATGAGATAATCAACTGCAACAACCACAACCATCTTCCTGGGATCTGTGTGAAGTCTGTCCCATTGAGCACGGTGACAGTGCCACACAACACGATGGAGGCTGTTCTCAATGTGAAGGCAGGACTTTGTCTCCACAAGGATTGTGCGATGGTCACTCTTATCGATACTGTCATGGACAGATACAACTGCAGCTGGCAGATTGGTAAGGACGGGGTCAAGTATGTTTTTGCCTCTAGTTCGTTCCCTCACCACCTGCCGTGAACCCACTCTAGCAACTATTAGGATTAGAAGTAATTAGGACCCAACTAGCTCAAGCAGGAGTACTGTGGCAGAGCCACTCTTGGTTGTGCATATTGAAATCCCCCACTAAGGGTATATTTTGTGCCTTCCCATCCTCAGTGCTTTCTCTAAGTACTGTTTAACATTGAGAAAGTCTGATTCTTCAGTGGAGGGAGGACGGTATGTAGTAATCCTAGAATAAACAAACAAAGAAACAAAGAAACCTACAGCACAGGAACAGACCCTTTGGCCCTCCAAGCCTGCGCCGATCGAGATCCTCTGTCTAACCTGTCATCTATTTTCTAATGGTCTGTGTCCATTTGCTCCCTGCCCATCCATGTACCTGTCCAAATATATCTTAAAAGACGCTAACGTGTCTGCATCTACCACCTCCGCTGGCAACGCATTCCAGGCACCCACCACCCTCTGTGTAAAGAACTTTCCACGCATATCTCCCTTAAACTTTCCTCCTCTCACTTTGAACTCATGACCCCTATTAATTGAGTCCCCCACTCTGGGAAAAAGCTTTTTGCTATCCACCCTGTCTATACCCCTCATGATTTTGTAGACCTCAATCAGGTCCCCCCTCAATCTCCATCTTTCTAATGAAAATAATCCTAATCTACTCAACCTCTCTTCACAGCTAGCACCCTCCATACCAGGCAACATCCTGGTGAACCTCCTCTGCACCCTCTCCAAAGCATCCACATCCTTTTGGGAATGTGGCGACCAGAACTGTGCACAGTACTCCAAATGTGGCCGAACCAAAGTCCGATACAACTGCAACATGACCTGCCAACTCTTGTACTCAATACCCCACCCAATGAAGGAAAGCATGCCATATGCCTTCTTGACCACCCTATTGACCTGCATTGCCACCTGCAGGGAACAATGGACCTGAACACCCAGATCTCTCTGTTCATCAATTTTCCCCAGGACTTTTCCATTTACTGTATAGTTCGCCCTTGAATTTGATCTTCCAAAATGCATCACCTCGCATTTGCCCGGATTGAACTCCATCTGCCATTTATCTGCCCAACTCTCCAGTCTATCTATCTTCTGCGGTCATCTCTGACAGTCCCCTTCACTATCAGCTACTCCACCAATCTTAGTGCCATCAGCAAACTTGCTAATCAGACAATCTATACCTTCCTCCAGATCATTTACACATATCACAAACAACAGTGGTCCCAGCACAGATCCCTGTGGAACACCACTGGTCACAGGTCTCCAATTTGAGAAACTCCCTTCTACTACTACCCTCTGTCTTCTGTTGCCCAGCCAATTTTTCATCCATCTAGCTAGCGCACCCTGGACCCCATGTGACTTCACTTTCTCCATCAGCCTGCCATGGGGAACCTTATCAAATGCCTTACTGAAGTCCATGTATATGACATCTACAACCTTTCCCTCATCAATCAACTTTGTCACGTCCTCAAAGAATTCTATTAAGTTGGTAAGACATGACCTTCCCTGTACAAAACCATGTTGTCTGTCACTGATAAGCCCATTTTCTTCCAAATAGGAATAGATCCTATCCCTCAGTATCTTCTCCAGTAGCTTCCCTACCACTGACGGCAGGCTCACCGGTCGATAATTACCTGGATTATCCTTGCTGCCCTTTTTAAACAAGGGGACAACATTAGCAAGTCTCCAGTCCTCTGGGACCTCACCAGTGTCTAAGGACACTGCAAAGATATCTGTTAGGGCCCCGACTATTTCCTTTCTCGCTTCCCTCACGAACCTGGGATAGATCCCATCCGGACCTGGGGACTTGTCCATCTTAATGTCTTTGAGGATACCTAACACTTCCTCCTTCCTTATGTCAACTTGACCTGGACTAAGCAAACATCTATCCCCAACCTCAACATCCGTCATTGTGCCTCTCCTTGGTGAATACTGATGCAAAGTACGCGTTCAGAATGTCACACATTTTCTCAGACTCAGCTCATAACTTTCCTTCTTTGTCCTTCAGTGAGCCAATCCTTTCTCTAGTTAACCTCTTGCTCTTTATATGTGAATAAAAGCTTTGGGATTTTCCTTAACCATGTTTGCCAGCAATATCTCATGTCCTCTCTTTGCACTCTTAATCCTAGAATCATAGAATCCCTACAGTGTGGAAAGAAGTCCTTTGGCCTGACAAGTCCACACCAACCCTTGGAGTATCCCATCCAGATCCATCCCCCTATGACCCATCCTGAACACCATGGGCAATTTTTCATGGCCAATCTATCTACCCTGCACATCTTTGGGCTGTGGGAGGAAGCCAGAGGACTCGGAGGAAGCCCACGCAGACGCAGGGAGAATGAGCAAACTCCGCACGGAGGGGGGCAGGGAACTTAGGTCCCTGGTGCTGTGAGGCAGCAGTGCTACACACTGAGGCACTATGCTGCCCCAATGAGCAGGAGGTTCCCTTGCCCATGTTTAACCGGAAGCCATGAGACTTCATGGGGTCTGGAGTCAATGTTGAGGACTCCCAGAGCAACTCCCTCCTGACTGTGTCCCACTGTACCACCCACTTTGCTGGGTCTGTCGTGCCGGTGGGACAGGACATATCCAGGGACGGTGATGGTGATGTCTGGGACATTGTCTGTAAAGTATGATTCTGTGAGTGTGACTATGTCAGGCTGTTGCTTGACTAGTCTGTGAGACAACTCTCCTAATGTGGGCAGTAACCCCCAGATGTTAGTGAGGAGGACTTAGCAGGGTCCACAGGGCTGTTTGTGCCATTGTCTTTTCCAGTGTATACATCAATGCTGGGCGACCTGTCCAGTTTCATTTCTTTGAGACTTTGTAGTGATTAGTTAAACTGAGTGGATGCTGGGCCATTTCTGAGGGCAACTGAGAGTCAACTACGTTGCTGAGTCTACAGTCACATGTAAGCCAGACCAGATGAGGGTGGCAGATTTCACAGAACACAGAGCAGAACAGCACAGTCCAGGCCCTCCACCAAGGATGTTGTGCCGAACCTTTACCCTAAACCTAAGGTCTATCTAACCTCCACCCCTACCTTATACTATCGTCCATATGCCAATCTAACAGCCGCTTAAACAGACCTAATGAGGCCAATTCCACCAGCCTCTCCGGCAACGCATTCCACACCCCTATCACTCTCTGAGTCAAGAACCTACCTATGACGTCTCCCCGATATCTACCTCCTTTCACTTTAAAACTACGCCCCCTTGTTATAGCTACCTCCACCCTGAAAAAAGTCTCTGGCTGTCGACTCTACCTACTCCTCTGATCATTTTGTACACCTCTATCAAGTCACCTCTCATCCTTCATTGTTCTAGAGAGAAAAGCCCGAGCTCTCTCAACCTTTTCTCATAAGACCTTCCGTCCAATCCAGGCAGCATCCTGGTAAATCTCCTCTGCACTTTTTCTAGTGCTTCCACATTTCATTCCCTGAAGGATATTAGTAAACCAAATGGGATTTTCTGACAATCGGCAATGGTTTCCACCGAGTTCAGTAGATCCTTAATTGCAAACTTTTATTTTAAATACTGAATTCAAATTCCACCATCTGCCCTGGTGGGATTCGAACCTGAGTCCCCTGAACATCAGCTGGGTTTCTGCATTAATAGTCGCGTGATATAACTACGAGATCATTGCCTACTCACATTATGAACAAAAAGGAATGTATTGCCAATGAACACAAATGGTTGGGGTGTGTGTGTGTGCGCGCTTGTGCGCACGTGTGACAAATTGCTATGATGTCTCTACTGATTCATCAGCTGCGGGGGGACAGTATGTGGTAATCAGGAAGAGGTTTCCTTGCCCATGTTTAATCTGTAGCCATGCCAGGCAACATTCTGGTAAACCTTTTCAATACTATCTCCAAAGCATCCACATTCTTCCGGTAGTGCGGTGACCAGAACCATACACAATATTCTGAGTGTAGCCGAACTAAAGTTCTAGAAAGCTGCAGCAAAACCTTTCTATTCTTATATTGAATGTCCCTTCCAATGAAGGCAGCATGCCACACACCATTTTTTACCACCTTGTCTACCTGTGCTGATACCTTCAGTGATGTGAGGACTTGCACACCCAGATCTCTCTGCATGGCAATACTCCTAAGGGTTCTGCCATTCACAGTATAATTTCCACATGCACTTGATCTTCCAAAATGCATCTCCTCACATGTATCCAGATTAAACAGTATCTGCCATTTCCCTGCCCATTCCCCAACTGATCCATATCCTGCTGTATCATCTTGTCTACCTGCAATTCCTCAATCTTTGTATCGTCCACAAACTTACTAATTAGAACATAGAACAGAGAACAGTACGACACAGTACAGACCCTTCAGCCCATGATGTTGTGCTGGCCTATTATCCAACCTAGATCAAACTACCCTGCATACCCTCCATGTGCCTAACCAATAGTCGCTTAAAAATCTCGAAAGTTATCAGACTCCACTCCCACTGCCGACAGCACATTCCACACGCCCACCACTCTCTGTGTGAAGAACCTGCCTCTGACATCTCCACGATACCTTCCTCCAGTCACCTTAGAATTATGACCCCTCAGAATAGTCATTTCCGGCCTGGTAAAACGTCTCTGACTATCCACCCTATCTACGCCTTACACAATCTTGTAAACCTCTATCAAGTCATCCTTCTTCGCTCCAATGAGAAAAGCCCTAACTCCTTCAACCTTTCCTCATAAGCCCTCTAGTCCTGGCAGCATCCTGGTAAATCTCCTCTGCACCCTCTCTAAAGCTTCCACATCCTTCCAATAATGAGGTGACCAGAACTGAACATAATATTCCAAGTATGCTGTAACCAGAGTTTTAGAGAACTGCAGCATAACCTCGCAGGTCTTAAATCATTTCCCCACTGATCAAGGACTTCTTTACAATCCTATCACCTTGGGTAGCAACTTTTAGGGATCTATGGACATGGACCCCAAGATCCCTCTGTTCCTCCACACTGCCAAGAATCCTGTCATTAACCCTGTAACCTGCATTCAAATTCCACCTTCCAAAATGAGTCACTTCACACTTTTCTGGGTTGAATTCTGTCACTTCTTTGTCCAGCTCTGCATCCTGTCAATGTTCCACTGCACCTACAACAGCTCTCCACGCTGCCCACAACTCCACCAACCATCATGTCATCGGCAAACATAACCTTCCACTTCCTCATCTGAGTCATTTATAAAAATCACAAAAAGCAGAGGTCCCAGAACAGATCCCTGCGGAACAGTCCTTAATCAGTGGGGAATTTCTTTTTTTTCCAGCAGCAGGAGGAGTGGGAGCATCGACCAGGCAGTTGCCAGGAAGGTGAGTCACTGTTTTGAAAAACTTATCTCGTGAATAGGCGGAGCGTACGCTGAGCAGGAGCGGACACGGGGCTGCTGAGGAAGTGAGGTAATATATTTGTGTGGTTGTGTTACACGAAACACTACCCGGGTAGTGTCACCCACTCATCATAGAACAGAGAACATAACAGCACAGTACAGGCCCTTCGGCCCACGATGTTGTGCCGACCTGTCGTACCGATCTCAAGCCCATCTAGCCTACACTATTCCATGTACGTCCATATGCTTGTCCAATGACGACTTAAATGTACCTAAAGTTGGTGAATCTACTACCGTTGCAGGCAAAGCGTTCCATTCCCTTATTACTCTCTGAGTAAAGAAACTACCTCTGACATCTGTCCTATATCTTTCACCCCTCAATTTAAAGCTATGCCCCCTCGTGCTGGCCGTCACCATCCTAGGAAAAAGCCTCTCCCTATCCACCCTATCTAACCCTCTGATTATTTTATATGTTTCAATTAAGTCACCTCTCAACCTTCTTCTCTCTAATGAAAACAGCCTCAAGTCCCTCAGCCTTTCCTCGTAATATCCTCCTCCTCTAACCAAAAAAAAGGTTCTGTGTGCCTGATTGGTAAGTAACAAGTTTATTTTTTTATTCTTTATTTTTTAAGCCTTGGGAATTTAGAATAATGGGAACGGAGGTCAGGGCAGTTGAATGTTCCTCCTGCAGAATGTGGGAGGTAAGGGTCACCGCTAGTGTCCCTGCTGACTACATCTGTGGAAGTGCACCCAACTCCAGCTCCTTGAAAACCGCGTTAGGGAACTGGAGCTGGAGCTGGATGAACTTCGGATCATTCGGGAGGCGGAGGGGGTTATTGAGAGGAGTTACAGGGAGGTAGTCACTCCTCAGGAACAAGAAAAAGGCAGATGGGTTACGGTCAGGGGACGGAAAGGGAACCCGCAGGCAGTGCAGGCATCCCCTGTGGGCATTCCCCTTAACAATCAGTCTACTGTTTTGGATACTGTTGACAGGGGGGGGGGGGGGCAACTTACCAGGGGAAAGCAGCAGGGCACAGGTCTCTGGCACAGAGTCTGTCCCTGCTGCTCAGAAGGGAAGGGGGAAGAGGAGCAAGGCATTAGTCACTGGGGACTCCATAGTTAGGGGGACAGATAGGAGGTTCTGTGGGGACAAGAGAGACTCACGGTTGGCGTGTTGCCTCCCAGGTGCCAGGGTGCGTGATGTCTCTGATCGTGTTTTTGGGATCCTTAAGGGGGAGGGCGAGCAGCCCCAAGTCGTGGTCCACATTGGCACCAACGACATAGGTAGGAAGAGAGATGGGGATTTAAGGCAGAAATTCAGGGAGCTAGGATGGAAGCTGAGAGCTAGGACGAACAGAGTTGTTGTCTCTGGTTTGTTGCCCGTGCCACGTGCTAGTGAGGCGAGGAATAGGGAGAGGGAGGAGTTGAACACGTGCCTACAGGGATGGTGCAGGAGGGAGGGTTTTGGATTCTTGGATAATTGGGGCTCTTTCTGGGGTAGGTGGGACCTCTACAAGCAAGATGGTCTTCACCTGAACCAGAGGGGTACTGATATCCTGGGGGGGAAATTTGCTAAGACTGTTCGGGTGGGTTTAAACTAATTCAGCAGGGGGATGGGCACCAAAATTGTAGTTCGACTGTAGAAAAGGTTGAGAGTAGGGTCGTCCAAAATAAAGTTTCAGGGAAGCAAGATGGCACCGGCAAGCAAGAAGTTGGATTGAGTGTGTCTACTTCAATGCCAGGAGCGTCCGGAATAAGATGGGTGAACTTGGAGCATGGGTTAGTACCTGGGACTTCGATGTTGTGGCCATTTCGGAGACATGAATAGAGCAGGGACAGGAATGGTTGTTGAAGGTTCCGGGATTTAGATGTTTCAGTAAGAACAGAGAAGATGGTAAAAGGGGCGGAGGTGTGGCATTGTTGGTCAAGGACAGTATTACAGTTGCAGAAAGGATGTTTGGGGACTCGTCAACTGAGGTAGTATGGGCTGAGGTGAGAAACAGGAAAGGAGAGGTCACCCTGTTGGGAGTTTTCTATAGGCCTCCGAATAGTTCCAGATATCTAGAGAAAAGGATAGCATAGAACATAGTACATTACAGCACAGTACCGGCCTTTTGGCCCTCGATGTTGTGCCGACCTGTCATACCGCTCTCAAGCCCATCTAACCTACACTATTCCATGTACATCCATATGCTTGTCCAGTGATGATTCTCGATAGGAGTGAGAGAGACAGGGTAGTTGCCATGGGGGACTTCAACTTTCCAAATATTGACTGGGAACACTATAGTTCGAGTACTATAGATGGGTCAGCTTTTGTCCAGTGGGTGCAGGAGGGCTTCCTGACACAGTATGTAGACAGGCCAACAAGGGGCAAAACCACATTAGATTTGGTTACTGGGTAATGAGCCTGGCCAGGTGTTAGATTTGGAAGTAGGTGAGCACTTTGGTGATAGCGATCACAATTCTGTTATGTTTACTTTAGTGATGGAAAGGGATAGGTGTATACCACTGGGCAAGAGTTATAGCTGGGGGAAAGGCAATTACGATGAGATTAGGCAAGATTTAGGGAGCATAGGATGGGGAAGGAAACTGCAGAGGATGGGGAAGGAAACTGCAGGGGATGTGCACATTAGAAATGTGGAGCTTTTTCAAGGAAAAGCGCCTGTGTGTCCTCGATAAGTATGTACCTGTCAGGCAGGGAAGAAGCTGTACAGTGTGGGAACCGTGGCTTACGAAGGAGGTGAAATCTCTTGTCAAGAGGAAGATGAAGGCTTATGTTAGGATGTGATGTGAAGGCTGAGTTTGGGCGCTTGAGGACTACGAGGTAGCCAGGAAAGACCTAAAGAGAGAGCTCAGAAGAGCCAGAAGGAGACATGAGAAGTTGTTGGCGGATAGGATCAGGGTAAACCCTAAGGCTTTCTTAGGTATTTATGGAATAAAAGAATGATGAGAGTAAGATTAGGGCCAATCAAGGATAGTAGTGGTAAGTTGTGTGTGGAGTCAGAGGAGATAGGGGAAGCACTAAATGAATATTTTTCAACAGTATTCACTCTAGAAAACGACAATGTTGTCGAGGAGAATACTGAGATGCAGGCTACTAGACTCGGTGGGATTGAGGTTCACACGGAAGAGGTATAAGAAATCCTTCAGAAGGTGAAGTTAGATAAGTCCCCTGGGCCGGATGGGATTTATCCTCGGATCCTCTGGGAAGCCAGGGAGGAGATTGCCGAGCCTTTGGCATTGATCTTTGACTCGTCATTGTCTACAGGAATAGTGCCAGAAGACTAGAGGATCACAAATGTGGTTCCCCTGTTCAAGAAGGGGAGTAGAGACAACCCTGGTAATTATAGACCAGTGAGCCTTACTTCAGTTGTTGGTAAAGTGTTGGAAAAAGTTATAAGAGATAGGATTTATAATCATCTAGAAAGGAATAATTTGATTAGGGATAGTCAGCACGGTTTTGTGAAGGGTAGGTCGTGCCTCACAAACCTTACTGAGTTCGTTGAGAAGGTGACCAAACAGGTAGATGAGAGTAAACCGGTTGATGTGGTGTATATGGATTTCAGCAAGGTGTTCGATAAGGTTCCCCACAATAGGCTATTGTACAATATGCGGAGGAATGGAATTGTGGGAGATATAGCAGTTTGGATCGGAAATTGGCTTGCTGAAAGAAGACAGAGGGTGGTAGTTGACGGGAAATGTTCATCCTGGAGACCAGTTACTAGAGGTGTACCGCAAGAGTCGGTGTTGGGCCCACTGCTGTTTGTCATTTTTATAAATGACCTGGATGAGGGCGTAGAAGGATGGGTTAGTAAATTTGCAGACGACACTAAGGTCAGTGGAGTTGCGGGTAGTGACGAAGGTTGCTGTAGGTTGCAGAGAGACATAGATAAGTTGCAGAGCTGGGCTGAGAGGTGGCAAATGGAGTTTAATGCAGACAAGTGTGAGGTGATGCACTTTGGTAGGAGTAACCGGAAGGCAAAGTACTGGGCTAATGGTAAGATTCTTGGTAGTGTAGATGAGCAGAGAGATCTTGGTGTCCATGTACACAGATCCTTGAAAGTTGCCACCCAGGTTGACAGGGCTGTTAAGAAGGCATACAGTGTTTTAGCTTTTATTAATAGAGGGATCGAGTTCCGGAACCAAGAGGTTATGGTGAAGCTGTACAAAACTCTGGTGCGGCTGCACTTGGAGTATTGTGTACAGTTCTGGTCACCGCATTATAAGAAGGATGTGGAAGCTTTGGAAAGGGTGCAGAGGAGATTTACTAGGATGTTGCCTGGTATGAGGGAAGGTCTTACGAGGAAAGACTGAGGGACTTGAGGCTGTTTTCGATAGAGAGAAGAAAGTTGAGAGGTGACATAATTGAGACATGTAAGATAATCAGAGGGTTAGATAGGGTGGATAGGGAGAGTCTTTTCCCTAGGACGGTGATGGCGAGCACGAGGGGGCATAGCTTTAAATTGAGGGGTAAAAGATATAGGACAGATGTCAGAGGTAGTTTCTTTACTCAGAGAGTAGTAAGGGAATGGAACGCTTTGCCTGCAACGGTAGTAGATTCGCCAACTTTAGGTACATTTAAGTCGTCACTGGACAAGCATATGGACGTACATGGAATAGTGTAGGTTAGATGGGCTTCAGATTGGTATGACAGGTCAGCACAACATCGAGGGCCAAAGGGCCTGTACTGTGCTGTAATGTTCTATGTTCTATGTTCTAACACTCCTGGTTACCGAACCGTCTGCTGAATAGTTTCCATCTGCTACCACCCTCTGTCTTCTCTTGGCCAGCCAATTCTGTATCCAAGTAGGCAAATTTTCCCGAATCCCATGCCTCCTTACTTTCTGAATGAGTCTACCACGGGGAACCTTATCAAATGCCTTAATAAAATCCATATACACCACATCCACTACACTGCACATCAGTGTGTTTTGTCACATCTTTAATTAATTCAATATGTCTTGTGAGGCATGACCTACCCCTCACAAAGCCATTTTGACTATTTCTAATCAAATTGTGCTTTTCCAAATAATTATAAATACTATCTTTCAGAATCCCCTCAATAATTTGCCCACCAGGTAAGACTGACCCGTGTGTAATTCCAAGAAGTATCCCTGTTGCCTTCCTTGATCAAGGGAATGACATTTGCCACCTTTCAATCTTCTGGTACTAATTCAGTGGACAGTGAGCACACAAAGATTATCATCACAAGACCAGCCATGTTTTTCTTCAAATCATTTATGTGGAACACAAACGGCTGAAGTCCCAGTACAACTACCTGTGGAACACCACAAAGTGACAAATCTTCATTCCGAAAAGCACCCTTCCACCTCAACCCGCTGTCTACTTTGACTGAGACAGTTCTGAACCCATTTTGCCAGCTCACCCTGATACCATGCACCTTCACCGTATTTACCGGTCTGCCATGAGCGGCCTTGTCAAAGACTTCCTGAAGTCTATGTAGTCAACTTCAACTGCCTTTCCCTCATCAATCATCTTCACTCCCTCCTCAAACAACTCGATCAAGTTTGTGAAGCATGAGCGCCCCCCATAAAAAACTATGCCGTCTGTCACTAATAATCCATTCTCTTCTGAACGGATATGAATCCTGAAAATTGTTACCAAGAATTTCTCTACCACCAGTGTGAGACTCACAGGCTTGTAATTTCCTGGATTTTCCTTCTTCTGATCTTAAACAACAGGACAACATTGGCTATTCTCCGGTCTTCAGGGACCACACCTGTGGCTAAATGCAAGATGCAAGAATACAAAATTCCAAAGGGAACAACCCTTTGTACTGCATGAGAAACAAAAGTGCTGGCTGGTTAGCAACTGGTCTGACATCAGCCAAGGTATTACCATAGATAACGAAGCTCAGAGCTTTAGTTTAAATAATTTAAAATGGCAAGGTGGCCCTCAGTGAGGATGCACAAAGTTTGTCCATAGATTTTCCCTTTTCAACAAAAATCGTGGAACTCCTTCCCAACAACGGTCTGGGTGTAATTTAAGCCCAACAACTGAAACAGCTGAAGGTGAAAACTTGGCCATGGCAATTAGTGATGGGCAATAAATATTGTCATGTAGATTTATTTTTAGAACATGGTAAACAAATGTGATTGGGACCTTTTTATTAATTGGACGCAATGCGGGCTGACTGGGAGGAATGTTTGCAAGGTAAAATATTGATATATCCTGCTTTCACTCAGTTAGTTGCTGTGCTTATCACTTACCCTTCGTGGGGAATGAAAATGATCAGTGACGGATAACTCCTGGAAGGAGTGTTTAATTTCACATCTGGTCCACACTCGAGAGAGATCTTCAGTTCTGTATGAAACATGCCGGCCTGCTTCATCGCCCTCAATATGTTCAATGATATAAGTTTGATTACTGAAAATGATCAGAGCACTGGAATAGAGAAAGTGAGAGAGAGAGAGAGACACACACAGAGAGAGATAACACTCAAACAATCACATACTTAATAGCAAGTTTGTACCTACAGATTTTGTATCTCATATCCTGCTCAATACATAATTTCCAAACAAGAGGTACACACTGAGTATCCCTTACCCTGCTGAATAAACACATCTTAGTGCAGAATTACAGTCAATCACCCTTACCCTATTAAATAAAAACTTCCCAGTGCAGTCACACAGTGAGTGAACCTCACCCTGCTGAATAAACACATCCCAGTCCAGTAAACAAAGTGTGGAGCTGGATGAGCACAGCAGGCCAAGCAGCATCTCAGGAGCACAAAAGCTGACGTTTTGGGCCGAGACCCTTCAGCAGAGACCCAGTCCAGTAACACCGTCAGTTACCCTACCCCAGCTGATTAAACACATCCCTGTACACTTCCATAGTGAGCGACCCTTATCCTATCCCAGTATAATTACACAGTCAGTGACACTTCTGCTGCTGGATAAACACATCCCATTACAGTAACACAGTCAGTGACCCTCAGCCTGTTGAATAAGCACATCCCAGTACACTTACACAGTGAGTGACCCTTACCCTGCTGAATAAGCACATCCCAGTACACTTACACAGTGAGTGACCCTTACCCTGCTGAATAAGCACATCCCAGTACACTTACACAGTGAGTGACCCTTACCCTGCTGAATAAGCACATCCCAGTACACTTACACAGTGAGTGACCCTTACCCTGCTGAATAAGCACATCCCAGCACACTTACACAGTAAGTGACCCTTAACCTCCTCAGTAAACACACCCCAGCACAGTTATTACAGTGATTAATCCTTAACCTCCTGAATAAACACATCCCAACACAGTTATACAGTGATTAGCCCTTACCCCGCCGAATAAAAACACCCCAGTGCAGTTACACAGCGAGTGACCCTCAGCCAACTGCTATACACTTCCCAGTACATTAACACAGTGAGTGACTCTTACCCTGCTGAATAAAGATTCCCCGGGGTAGTAACACAGTGAGAGGCTCTTAACATGCAGAATAAACAATTCTCAGCACAATTACACAGTGAGTGACCCTTACGCTGCTGAATAAACACATCCCAGCACATTTAGAACAAAGAACAAAGAGAATTACAGCACAGGAACAGGCCCTTCGGCCCTCCAAGCCTGCGCCGATCAAGATCCTCTGTCTAACCTGTCATCTATTTTCTAACGGTCTGTGTCCATTTGCTCCCTGCCCATCCATGTACCTGTCCAAATACATCTTAAAAGACGCTAACGTGTCTGCGTCTCCCACCTCCGCTGGCAACACGTTCCAGGCGCCCACCACCCTCTGTGTAAAGAACTTTCCATGCATACCTCCCTTAAACTTTCCTCCTCTCACTTTGAACTCATGACCCCTAGTAATTGAGTCCCACACTCTGGGAAAAAGCTTTTTGCTATCCACCCTGTCTATACCCCTCATGATTTTGTAGACCTCAATCAGGTCCCCCCTCAATCTCCATCTTTCTAATGAAAATAATCCTAATCTATTCAACCTCTCTTCATAGCTAGCACCCTCCATACCAGGCAACTTCCTGGTGAACCTCCTCTGCATCCTCTCCAGAGCATCCACATCCTTTTGGTAATGTGGCGACCAGAACTGTATGCAGTATTCCAAATATGGTCGAACCAAGGTCCTATCCAACTGTAACATGACTGAACTCATTTACTCAATCAGTGCACCTTACCCTGCTGAATAGACACACCCCAGTGCAGTTATATGGTGAGTGAAGCTGAATAAACACACCCCAATTTAGACAGGCAGCAAGTGACCCCCACCCTGCTGAATAAACACATCCCAGTACAGTTACACAGTCAGTGACCCTTACACTGCTGATTAAATATACCCTAGTGCGTGAGTGATCCTACGCTTGCTGAATAAAGACATCCCTGTACAGTTACTCAGGGAGTGACCCTTACCCTGGTGAATAAAAACACTCAAGTATTTTTGCATTGTGACCACTGGTGTTCCACAGTTGTGATATACATAAATGATTTGGAGGAAGGTGTAGGCGGTCTGATCAGCACGTTTGCTGATGACACTAAGATTGGTGGAGTAGCTGATAGTGAAGGGGACTGTCAGAGATTACAGCAGAATATAGATAGATTGGAGAGTTGGGCAGATAAATGGCAGATGGAGTTCAATCCGGGCAAACGCGAGGTGATGCATTTTGGAAGATCAAATTCATGGGCGAACTATACAATAAATGGAAAAGCCCTGGGGAAAATTGATGAACAGGGAGATCTGGGTGTTCAGGTCCATTGCTCCCTGAAGGTGGCAACGCAGGTCAATAGGGTGGTCAAGAAGGCATATGGCTTGCTTTCCTTCATTGGACGGGGTATTGAGTACAAGAGTTGGCAGGTCATGTTGCAGTTGTATAGGACTTTGGTTCGGCCACATTTGGAGTACTGTGTACAGTTCTGGTCGCCACATGACCAAAAAGATGTGGATGCTCTGGAGAGGGTGCAGAGGAGGTTCACCAGGATGTTGCCTGGTATGGAGGGTGCTAGCTATGAAGAGAGGTTGAATAGATTAGGATTATTTTCATTAGAAAGACGGAGATTGAGGGGGGACCTGATTGACGTCTGCAAAATCATGAGGGGTATAGACAGGGTGGATAGCAAGAAGTTTTTTCCCAGAGTGGAGGACTCAATTACTAGGGGTCACAATTTCAAGGTGAGCGGGTAAAAGTTGAAGGAAGATATGCGAGGAAAGTTCTTTACGCAACGTGTGGTGGGTGCCTGGAACACATTGCCAGTTGAGGTGGCAGATGTGGGCACAGTAGCGTCATTTAGGATGTATCTAGAGAGATACATGAATGGGCAGGGAACAGAGGGATTCAGATCCTTGGGAAATATGCGACAGATTTAGATGGAGAATCTGCATCGGCACAGGCCTGAAAGGCCGAAGGGCCTGTTCTTGTGCTGTAATTTTCTTTGTTCTTTATTTGTTCACCCTGCTGAATAAACACATCCCAGTTGATAAACACATCCCAGTACAGTTACACAGCTGAATAAACACACCGCAATGCAGATGCAAAGTCAGTGACCCTTAACTTGCTGAATAACACATCTCAGTACAGTTACACAGTGAATGACCCTTACCCTGCTGAATAAACACAGCCCAGTTCAGTTACACAGTGAATGACCCTTACCCTGCTGAATAAACACATCTCAGTACAGTTACACAGTGAATGACCCTTACCCTGCTGAATAACACATCTCAGTACAGTTACACAGTGAATGACCCTTACACTGCTGAATAAACACAGCCCAGTACAGTTACACAGTGAGCATTTATTTGTTCACTTGAGGGTTATTGGTATTGTTAGCTGGGCCCAGCGTTTATTTACGTCTGTCGTTGCTCTTGGGAAGGTGGTAGCTTTCATGAGCCACTGAGTCTGTGTTCTGTCGGTTGACTCACACTGACTTTAGGAAGGAGTTGCAGTATTTTGACACAGTGACAATGAATGAACAGCGATATATCTCCAAGTCAGGATGTTGAGTCGCTTCGAGGGGAACTTGTAGGTGATGGTGTTCCCATGTATTTGCTACCATTGTCCTTCTCCATGGACAAAATCCTGGAATTCCCTCCTGAAGGGCAATGATGGTCAACACACAGCAGGTTGACTGCAGCGATTCAAGAAGACAGCTCATCACCACCTTCTCAAAGGCAACTCGGGACGGGCAATAATGTTGGTCCAGCCAGTGACGCCCATGTCCCACAAGTGACTCAGTGAAAAAGTAGTGCAATCCACAAGCCACTACCCATTGGGAGAAAAATGCTCATAAAATCCCAACAGTGCAGAAACAGGCCCTTCAGCCCAACAAATCCACACTGATCCTCTAAGCATCCCACCCAGACCCAGTACACTATAACCAAACTAATCTACACACCCCTGAACACTTCAGGCAATTTACTATGACCAATCCACCTAACCTGCACATCTTTAGACTGTGGGAGCAAACTGGAAGAAACCCGTACATACACGGGGAGAGTATGCAAACTCCATACAGTCACCCAAGGGTGGAATTGAACCCGGGTCCCTGGCACTATAAGGCAGCAGTGCTAACCACTGAGCCACCGTGTTGCCCAATGTTCTTCTATCCTTCTCTCTAAACTTCTTACCAGCCAGCTTTCATTGTGTTCCCTTGTCACTAGCAACTTATTTTGGAGTCTCTCAAAGGCTCAGACTTGTAAATCACAGAAACATACCCTTCGGTAAAACGGAAAGAACAAAGAAAATTACAGGACAGGAACAGGATCTTCGGACCTCCAAGCCTGCACTGATATGTTGCCCATCACAATTAAAACCCCCTACCCTTTCGGGGCCCATAACCCTCTATTCACGGATTTGTCAAGACGCCCTTCAAAAGTCACTATAGTATCTGTTTCCACTACCTCCCCCAGCAGCAAGTTCCAGGCCCCCACCGCCCTCTGTGTAAAAAAACTTGCCTTGTACATCACCTTTAAACTATGCCCCTCGCATCCTAAACATTTTTCATCTGCAAATTTGTTAATCAGACCACACAAGAAAAAAAAATTGCAGCTGACACTAAGATTGGTGGAGTAGCTGATAGTGAAGGGGACTGTCAGAGATTACAGCAGAATATAGATAGAATGGAGAGTTGGGCAGATAAATGGCAGATGGAGTTCAATCCGGGCAAATGCAAGGTGATGCATTTTGGAAGATCAAATTCAAGGGCGAACTATACAGTAAATGTAAAAGTCCTGGAAAAAATTGATGAACAGAGAGATCTGGGTGTTCAGGTCCACTGTTCCCTGAAGGTGACAACGCAGGTCAATAGGGTGGTCAAGAAGGCATATGGCATGCTTTCCTTCATTGGGCGGGGTATTGGGTACAAGAGTTGGCAGGTCATGTTGCAGTTGTATAGGACTTTGGTTCGGCCACATTTGGAGTACTGTGTACAGTTCTGGTCGCCACATGACCAAAAGGATGTGGATACTTTGGAGATGGTGCAGAGGAGGTTCACCAGGAAGTTGCCTGGTATGGAGGGTGCTAGCTATGAAGAGAGGTTGAATAGATTAGGATTATTTTCATTAGAAAGACAGAGATTGATGGGGGACGTGACTGAGATCTACAAAATCGGGAGTGGTATAGACAGGGTGGGTAGCAAGAAGATTTTTTCCCAGAGTGGGGGACTCAATTACTAGGGGTCATGAGTTCAAAGTGAGAGGAGGAAAGTTTAAGGGAGATATGCGTGGAAAGTTCTTTATGCAGAGGGTGGTGGGTGCCTGGAACGCTTTGCCAGTGGAGGTGGTAGACGCAGACACGATAATGTCTTATGAGATATATTTGGACAGGTACATGGATGGGCAGGGAGCAAAGGGATACAGACCGTTAGAAAATAGATGACAGGTTAGACAGAGGATCTTGGTCGATGCAGGCTTGGAAGGCCGAAGGGCCTGTTCCTGTGCCGTAATTTTCTTTGTTCTTTGTTCTCTGTCCCTTTGTTACTGACTCTTCCACCCTAGGAAAAAGCTTCTGATTGTCCAGTCTGTCCATGCCCTTCATAATCATGTAGGCCTCTATCAGGTCGCCCCTCAACCTCTATTATTCCAGTGAGAACAACCCAAGTTTCTCCAACTCTCCTCATAGCTAATGCCCCCCATACCAGGCAACATCACGGTAAATCTTTTCTGTACCCTCTGCAAAGCCACCACATCCTTCTGGAACTGAACACAATATTCCAAATGTGGCCTCACTAAGGTTCTAGAAACCCACAACATTACCTGCCAATTTTTAAACTCAACGCCCTGGCCGATGAAGGCAAGCATGTCATATGCCTTGTTGACTACCTTCTCTTCCTACTTTGTCACGTTCAGTGACCTGTGTACCTGCACGCCGAGATCCCTCTGCCCATCAGTACTCCTAAGGGTTCTACCATTTACTGAATATTTTCCACCTGGAGTAGACCTTCTTAAATGCATTACTTCACATTTTTCCAGATTAAACTTCATCTGCCATCTCTCTAGCCAGCCACCAACCGAACCATCTATATCCTTTGACGGTCCTCATCACTATCCGCAATTCGACCGACCTTCGTGTCATCAGCCAACTTACCAAACAGACCAGTTACATTTTCCTCCAAATCATTCATATATAGTACAAACAACAAAGGTCTCAACACTGATCCTGGCCAGATATCCTGAAGTAATCTTGTCACATTTGTCAGTATTTGGCCCATATTTTTCATACCCTTCCAACCATTGCATACCCATGCGCTTATCTAAAAATGCCTCAAATGCCCCTCTCGTATTTGCCTCCAACACCACCCCTGGCAGTGTGTTCCAAACACTTACCACTCCCTGTGTAAAAAATTTTCTCCTCACTTTTATTTTCAACTTTCTCCCTCTCACCTCAAATGCACACCCCCTCATATTCGGCATTTCAGCTCTGGTAAAAAGATGCTAACTGTCAACCCTATCTATGCTTCTCATAATTATACAGACTTCTACCAAGACTTACCTCAGCCTCCACCACTCCATAGAGGGGTCCCGACCCAAAACGTCAGCTCATGCTGCCTGGTCCACTGTGTTCCTCCAGCTCTACACTGTTAACTCAAGTTTTTTAACCATTTCCTTATAGCTCATGCCCTTGGATCCAGGCAGCATCCTGGTAAACCTCTTCTGTACCCTCTCCAAAGCCTCCACATCCTTCATGGAATGCGGCAAACAGAATCAAACGCAATACTCTAAGTGTGGCCGAACCAAAGTCATTTAAAGCTGCAACATGACGTCCTGATTGTTGTATTCAATTTAGAACATAGAACATAGAACATTACAGCACAGTACAGGCCCTTTGGCCCTCGATGTTGTGCTGACCTGTCATACCGATCTGAAGCCCATCTAACCTACACTATTCCATGTACGTCCATATGCTTGTCCAGTGACGACTTAAATGTACCTAAAGTTGGCGAATCTACTACCGTTGCAGGCAAAGCGTTCCATTCCCTTACTACTCTCTGAGGAAAGAAACTACCTCTGACATCTGTCCTATATATTTCACCCCTCAATTTAAAGCTATGCCCCCTCGTGCTCGCCGTCACCATCCTAGGAAAAAGGCTCTCCCTATCCACCCTATCTAACCCTCTGATTATTTTATATGTTTCAATTAAGTCACCTCTTAACCTTCTCCTCTCTAATGAAAACAGCCTCAAGTCCCTCAGTCTTTCCTCATAAGACCTTGCCTCCATACCAGGCAACATCCTAGTAAATCTCCTCTGCACCCTTTCCAAAACTTCCACATCCTTCTTATAATGCGGTGACCAGAACTGTACACAATACTCCAAGTGCGGCCGCACCAGAGTTTTGTACAGCTTCACCATAACCTCTTGGTTCCGGAACTCGATCCCTCTATTAATAAAAGCTAAAACACTGTATGCCTTCTTAACAGCCCTGTCAACCTGGGTGGCAACTTTCAAGGATGCTTCTATTTTACTTCTGATAAATACTCAACCTCCCTCATTGTAATAAGGTTCCTTCCCTGACCATCCTGGTCCATCCCCCTTACTGGAACATGCCGGTCCTGAACTCTCCCCAACAGAATTTTAAACAAATCCCACATGTCAAATGTGGACTTGCCTGATAACAGCCCCTCCCAATTAACACTCCCCAGCTCCTGCCTAATACTGACATTATTTGCCCTGCCCCAATTTAGGACATTCCTGCGAGGTCCTGATTTATCCTTACACATAGCTATCCTAAAACTTAAGGGATTGTGCTCACTGCTTCCAAAATGTGCTCCCACTGAAAGGTCAGTCACCAGGGCAGGCTTATTAGCCAATAAACAGTCCAGTATGGCCCCTCCTGTAGTTGCACTCTCCACATACTGTTTCCAGAAACCCTCTTAGGTGCACTTAGCAAATTCTCCCCTGTCTGAGCATCTTGCTGTAAGGGAGTCCCAGTCAATACCAAGGAGATCAAAGTCGCCCACTATGACAACTCTTTTCATTGAATCTTTCTATGATCCACCTACACATTTGTTTTTCAACACCTCATCAGAGTGATCGCACTTATCTTACTTTTAAGCTGTACCCATTTTGCCTAAGTGAATGAGACCCTCAGAATGTCATCTCAGAGCACAGATGTAACATTCTCTCATATTAGTAATGCAACTCCTTCTCCTCTCTTACCTTCCTCTCTGTCTCAACTATGACAATGAAAACCTGGAACGTTGAGCAGCCAGCCCTGCCCCTCTCTCAATCAGGGTGTCTGTAATGGCCACAACATCACAGCCCCATGTACTGATCCAGGCTATATGCTAACCTGTCTGACCCATAATACTCCGTGTGTTATCAAACTTAAAATCTTGTACAGGATGTAAAGTTTGCTTCTTAGTCTACATTTTATGAACAGGATTTCCATCTTAAAACAGTTAACACAGCTACATAGTTAGCAACACCTGTCGAAGAAAACATTTTACGTAAGTCACAAGCTTTCCCCAACTGAACAAACAGGCCCCAGGTTAAATCATCCAAAATTTTAGCTTCAGTTTCATTAACACAAGTACAATTCAGAGAAGTATCTGTCAGTTTACCTGAGTCCTGAGCAGGTGCTTGCAGAGACCTGGGATCCAGGGAATTTTCTCACAGATCCCTGATAGTAACACTGGTACTGTGGGAAGATGGCCACATCTCAGGATCAAACTATTCTCATTTCATAGCATCCCCAAAAAAGTTTCACAGGAATTCTTCAGGAACACAGGAACTCTTGTTAAATGCCATTAACATTAAGGAATAAATGTAACAAAAAAACTGAGTCTGAGAAAAAGGCAACTTGAACTAAATATTAGAGATAACCAGGTGTAGAGCTGGATGAACACAGCAGGCCAAGCAGCACTAAATATTCACCTGTTTTTGAACCTGAAGCAAAAAAAGAAGAAATGTTAAGCAGGGCGCCCTTCAGGCTTGCAGATGGCAGAGGAGCAAACAACTTCTCAGTGTATGTTCCACAGGCACCAACTGCGTGCACCCCTTCACCATGGGCATCAGCAACTGGCATTTACCAGTCCCTCCCTGAGGTGATAATTGAGGTACTGGCTGACATGACAACAATGATACCTGAAAGTTTGGGAACACAGGAACAGGGGCTCAGATAAAGGACTGCAGCAGGCTGCACCTCCTGGCTGCTCACTTGCTCTCTCACTGCTCATTCACTTAGCGCAAAGCTGCGTGCTCCAACCATCGAGGCCTAGCATTGCCTTTGCTTTGCATTGTTAGTTAGTGATGTCACATAACAAAGCAGTTCATCTTGCTGTTCAATGAAAACCAAAAGAACTGTGGGTGCTGTAAATCAGAAACAGAAACAGAAATTGCTGAAATCTCAGCAGATCTGGCAGCATCTGTGGAGAGAAATCAGAGTTAACCTTTCGAGTCCAGTAACCCTTCCCCAGAACTCCGGAAAGGGTCACAGGACCTGAAATGTTAGCTCTGCTTTCTCTGTACAGATGCTGCCTGACCTGTAAGTATTTTCCAGCAATTTCTGTTTTTGCACCTTACTGCACAGCAGGTCTCAGTCTAGGGGAGACACAGCTTACTCAGTCTCACACCTTCACCATGTGCGGTGGTCACTCTTACTGATACTGTCATGGGCAGATGCATCTGCAGCTGGCAGATTAGTGAGGATTGGGTTAAGTATGTTTTTCCATCTTGTTGGTTCCCTCACCACCTGCCGCAGACCCAGTCTCGTAGCTATGTCCTTAAGAGCCCGACCAGCTTGATCAATAGTACTGTTGCCGAGCCTCTCTTGGTGGTGGATGATGAAATCCCCCACCCAGAGTGTATTTTATACCCTTGCCGTCGTCAGTGCTTCCTAGTTGTTATTCAACATGGACAAGTTCTGATTCATCAGCTGAGGGAGGGTTGAATGTGGTAATCAGCAGATTTCCTTGCCAACATTTAACCTAAAGTCACGAGATTTCATGTGGTCCAGAGTAAAATGTTGAGGATTCCCAGGGCAACACTCTCTTGACTTTATACCACCATGCTGCCCCCTCTCCTGGGTCGGCCCTGCCAGTGGAATGATATATCCAGGGTTAGTAATGGTGGCTTTTGGGACATTTCTGCAAGGAGTGAGTATAACTACATCAGGGAGTTGAAGGATTTAAAGCAGCATTAAAGCAATACAGAATTTAACAAATTGACGCAAAAAATAACATTGAACAGCCTTGCAAACTCTCTTGCCACAGTCATACAGCACAGAAATAGACCCTTCAGTCCAAGTGGTCTATGCCAAGCATAATCCCATATTAAACGAGTCCCACCTGGCTGGTCCTGGCCGATGACACTCCAAACCTATCCAATTCATGTACTTGTCCAAATGCCATTTAAACATCGTAAGTATGCCCACATCTAGAACTTCCTCAGGAAGTTCTTTCAATTCAAAACATCTTCTGTCACATTTAAGCTTGCTGGAAATCAAACCCTGCTCTTCCGGCACTTCTCACAAAAACTGTCAAGTGTTCACAATTCCCCACTTTACCTGTCTAACCTGTCTGTGAGATGCAGATTGACAAACAGCACAGACCAGGTTTCTTCACTTTTAAAGACAGTAATCAGTTCTACTTTGGAAACACACAAATATGAACTATTGATATTTAACTGTATTAGTTAGAACTCTAACCTCATTAAAAATTCTCCCTATACACGCACATACAGACAGATACGACAAAAAAAAAGTGGAGGGTAAAACTGCTCATTGATCCCAGTCCCCAGAGGTCACCGATGAGATCCTTTTGGTTTCTCCGAATTTGTTTCTCCTCAATGTTCCCTCTCCAGGGACTTTCATTTGCTGCAGGAGGCACAGAGCAACTGGTTCACAACTTATGAAGTCTCCAATTTGTTTGTTAAAAGCCACTGCTTACAGCAACATATAAGGGAAAACAAACTTGTTTTTTGCAACCTCGATATTTATTCATTCACAGGATATGGGCGTTGCTGGCTGGACACACCTATAATTGCCCAGAGGGCAGTTAAGTGACAATCACATTGTTATGGTTCTGGAGTGATATGAAAGCCAGGCCATGTAAAGATGGCAGATTTACTTCTTTCAAAAGTGTCACATTGACATTTACAGCAAAAACACAACAGTCATCAATACATTTTCATTCCAGGTTTTCACTGAATTGCAAATTCCCCCATCTACAATGGCCAAATTTGAACTCAGGTCATTGAAACATTACCTGAGTCTCTATATTAATAGTCTAGCAATAAAACTGCGAGGCCATTAACTCCCCATAAGTATCAATGGGTAGAAAGCCTTTTTATCAGTAACTGCTGACTCTTCCACAGATTAACCACGTTGCTGGCCAAATCCCTCTTGTGCATACCCCCATGCTCCAGCCCATCTATAGAACATAGGACATTACAGCACTGTACTGGACCTTCGGCCCATGATGTTGTGCCGAAGTTTTACCCTAAACACAAGGACTATCTAACCACCATCCCTACCTTATACTATCATCCATATGCCTACCTAAATGCTCCTAATGAGGCCAACCCCATTACCCAAGCACCAAATCCAAAGTGGCCTCTCCTCGTATTGGTCTATCTACATACTGTGTCAGGAATCCTTCCTGAACACACTGAACAAAATCTGCTCCATCTGAACTATTACAACTGAAATGTTTCCAATTAATACTTGGAAAGTTGAAATCACCCATGACTACAACCCTGTGACTTCCATACCTTTCCACTATCTGCCTCCCAAACTGTTTCTCTACTTCTCTGCAACTATTTGGGGGTCTGTAAAAAAACCCCAACTAAGTGACTGCTCTTTTCTTGTTCCTGACCTCAACCCAAACTGACTTTGTAGACATCTGATTTTTGAATTGCCTTTCAGTAGCTGCTACACTCGCCCTGGCTAGCAATGCCACTCCACATAATGGAAGCCCTCCCTCCTACACCAGCCCTGTAGCCACGTGTTTCGCTGCACTCTCTCCCTGTTTCTTACCTCGTTATCACGTAGCACTGGTAGTAATCCAGAGATAACTACCCTGTTTGTCCTGGACGTCAGCTTCCAAACTCCCTGTACTCGTTTTTCACATTCTCAGTCCTTTTCCTCCCTATGTCATTGGTACTGATGTGTGCCATGACTGCTCGTTGCTCACCCTCCCTCTTAAGGATTTTGAAGACACTGTCAGAGACATCACAGATCCTGACTTTCGGGAGGCAACGTACCATCCTTTCATCTCATTCACGTCCACACAACTGCCTGTCTGTGCCTTTTACTATTGAATGTCCCCCCTACAAGTGGTCTCCTATTCTCCCCACTTCCCTTCTGAGCCACAGAGCCAGACCCTGTACCAGAGACCCAGTCCCAGTGGCTTACCCCTGGTAGGTTGTCCCCCCCAACAGTATCCAAAACAGTATACTTATTGTTGAGGGGAAACGACCATAGGGGATCCCTGCACTGCCTGTTTCCTTCCCTTCCCTTTCCTTACTGTCGCCCAACTGCCTTCATTCTTAGGGGTAACTACATCCATGTAGCTCGTTTCTATCACTACCTCAGCCTCCCGAATGATCCTGTGTTCATCCAGCTCCAGCTCCAGTTCCCTAACATGGTCTTTGAGGAGTTGGAGCTGGGTGCACTTCTCGCAGGTGAAGCCAACAGAGTCACTATTGTTGATTCTTACCTCCCACATCCTGCAGAAGGAAAATTGCACTGCCCTGACTGCCATCCCCTCTCAATTTAAACTTCCCTGAAAGATTTGTAAAAATTAGAGAATACCTTAACTTATGCTTTTATTCTTAGGTTAGAGGAGGTGGAAGGGTGTGAGACACCACCTTTCTGTTCTCACTCTTGGTCTCCTCCTCCACCGCCGCCAAAAATGAAGGCCCTGTTATCTGTCCTTTCTCTCCCTATATCATTAGTACCGATGTGTACCATGACTGCTGGTTGCTCACCCTCCCCTTTAAGGATCTTGAAGGCACAATTAGAGACATCACATCTGATACAATCTGCACATATATTGTGCAAATCAAATTAGTCACAATGCCATAGAGAAGGAACTCCTGGAGTGAATACCGGATCATTTTCTTGACCAATACATGCACAAACAAATTCGAGAGCATCCCATTTTAAACTGCTTTCTGTTATAATGAGAAAGGAATCATTGCCAACATAGCTGTGCGAGGCCTCTTGGCCAAGAGCAACCATAACATGGTGGACTTTTTAATCAAGGTGGAGAGAGAGGTAGAGCTGGATGAACACAGCAGGCCAAGCAGCATCAGAAGAGCAGGAAGGCTGATGCTTCGGGCCTAGGCTCTTCTTCAGAAAAACTGAAGAAGAGTCTAGGCCCAAAATGTCAGCTTTCCTGCTCCTCTGATGCTGCTTGGCCTGCTGTGTTCATCCAGCTCTACACCTTGTTATCTCGGATTTTCCAGCATCTGCAGTTTCTAATATCTCTGGAGAGAGAGGTAGTTGATTCAGAGACTAGGGTGCTAAAACTTAATAAAGGAAGCTATGAGGATATGAGGCGTGAGTGAGCCTTCAGCAACTGGAGAGAGTTGCTTAGAGGGCCAATAGTGGAAAGGCAACGGCAAACATTCAAGGAATGCATGGGGGAGGTGCAACAACTGTTTATTCCTGTCTGTCGCTCAAGCAAAATGTGTAAGAGGGCCAAGCCATGGCTTACAAAGCAAATAAGAGATAGTATCCGATCCAAGGAAGAAGCATACAAATTGGCCAAGAAAAATAATAAATGTGACGATTGGGAGCAGTTTAGAATTAACAAAGAAGGACCAAGGGATTGGCTAAGTAGGGAAAAATAGAGTACAAAAGTAAATCCAAGATAACAAAGTGTGGAGCTGGATGAACACAGCAGGACAAGCAGCATCTCAGGAGCACAAAAGCTGACGTTTCGGGCCTCGACCCTTAGGCCTGAAACGTCAGCTTTTGTGCTCCTGAGATGCTGCTTGGCTTGCTGTGTTCATCCAGTTCCACACTTTGTTATCTTGGATTCTCCAGCATCTGCAGTTCCCATTATCACTGACACAAAAGTAAATTTGCAGGGAATATAAAGACTGCCACCAAGAGTTTCTCTCAGTATGTGAAGAGAATGAGATTGGTAAAGACGAATGTACGTCCCCTACAGATAGAAATAGGGCATGTATAATAGGAGAAAAAGAAATGACTGACAAAGTACACATGCACTGGAACAAAAACAAAGTTGCTGGAAAAGCTCGGCCGGTCTGGCAGCATCTGTGAAGGAGAAAACAGAGGTAACGTTTCAGGTCTGATTCTTCACCAGACCTCAGTTCTGAGGAAGGGTCACCAGACCCGAAACTCTGTTTTCTCCTTCACAGGTGCTTCCAGACCGGCCGAGCTTTTCCAGCAACTTTGTTTTTGTTCCTGATTTACAGCATCCGCAGTTCTTTTGGATATTTTTCCCACACTTTGGTTCTATCTTGACAAAAAAAAAGAGACACGAAGTAGAGGCCAGAATTGTTGGAGAATGGAAGGTTTAGTGAGAGGGAAGAACTGAGGGAGGTCATTGTTATTAGAGAAATGGTGCTGGGAAAATTGTTGGGATTGAATGCCGATAAATCCCCAGGGCCTGATAATCTACGCCCCAGAGTAGTCAAGGAAATAGCTATTTAGAAATAGTGGATATTGTGTGTAATTTTGGAATCCTTTTCTGAGGAAGGATGCTCTTGTTCTTAAGGGAGTGCAGCAAAGGGTTACCAGGCTGATTCTGGGGGATGGTGGGTCTGATGTATGAGAACAGATTGATTAGGTTGGAGATGTTTTCACTTGCGTTCAGATGAATGAGGGGGATTCTCATAGAGGCTTCCAAAATTCTAACAGGACTAGACATGGTAGATGCAGGAGGATGTTCCCAGTGGTGGGTGTGTCGAGAATCAGGGGTCACAGTATGAGGAGTTGGGGTAGACCATTTAGGATGGAGATGAGGAAACATTTCTTCACCCAAAAAATGGTGAGTCTGTGGAATTCATTACCACAGGAAATAGTCAATGCCAAAATGTATTCAAGAGATGACTCAATATAGCACTTGGGGTGAATGGCATCAAAGGCTATGGGGGGAAATCTGAATTAAGCCATTGAGTTGGATGATCAGCATCAACATGAAGAATAGTGGAGAAGGCTCAAGGGCCAAATGGCCTCCTCTTGCTCATGTCTTCTATGTTGGTATGCTCAACCAGCAGTTGTGTAAACAGCATTTACAAAGTTCAGGTGACTTGTTTTTCAAAAGTTCACTCATCCTTTCCACATGCATTGGTTTTCCAATTCATCATAGAACCATCACAGAATCCCTACAGTGTGGAAACAGGCCCTTTGGCCCATCAAATTCACACAATCAAAACTCACAATTAAAAATGCAGAAAAACCAAAAGAGACAGTCTTTAGATCACATTCAATCGAATTCCATCTAGTCTCCGTTTATAAGAGATTGCTCACCAGATCAGTGTCCTTCTCTGTCACCACAGTCTCATTTGATTCATAGTATGACACCTGGAACTCTTTGGTCATGAGGTATCTGTGGAAAAGGAAAGGAACGAGATTGAACAGAATTCCTCAGTGCTGGTCAATCCATGAAGGATATACTAATGATAAGACGCTGTCCTTAAATTGCCACAAAGCCCAAAAGACAAATGTAGCAAAGCCAACCCAAGAAAGGATGTCCTTCCGTTAAGGATCAGAATGAACTAGATATTTTTACAAGTTTACTACTCAGGATAGCCAGGGACACGGTAAAGGGAGGGAAAAGACACTTAGTTTAAAGTGCTCCTGAGATGCTGCTTGGCCTGCTGTGTTCATCCAGCCTCACATTTTGTTGTTTTAGTTTAAAGTGCATTCATTTCAACACATGAGGACTGACTAGGTGAGGCAGATGAGCTCAGACTGTGGATTGGCTCTGGGGCCTGGGATATTAGAGTCATAACAGGAACAAGGCTGAGAAGGGCAGGACTGACAACTCAATGTTCCAGGATACAGAAGCTACAGCTGTGACAGAAGTACAAGTAAGCGAGGAGGGGCAGTTACCCTTTTGATGAGGGAGCACATATCAACAGTGCTTACAGAGGATATTCTTAAGGGGTCATCAAATGAGGCCACATGGCTGGAACTTCGAAATAAGAACATAGAACATAGAACAATACAGCACTGAACAGGCCATTCAGCCCTCGATGTTGCGCTGACCTGTGAACTAATCTAAGCCCCTCCCCCTACACTATCCCATCATTATCCATTTGCTTATCCAAGGACTGTTTAAATGCCCGTAATGTGGCTCAGTTAACTACATTGGCAGGCAGGGCATTCCACGCCCTTACCACTCTCTGAGTAAAGAACCTGCCTCTGACATCTGTCTTAAATCTATCACCCCTCAATTTGTAGCTATGCCCCCTTGTACAAGTTGATGTCATCATCCTCGGAAAAAGACTCTCACTGTCCACCCTATCTAATCCTCTGGTCATCTTCTATATCTCTATTAAATCCCCTCTTGGTCTCCTTCTCTCCAATGAGAACAGACCCAAGTCCCTCAGCCTTTCTTCATAGGGCCTGCACTCCAGACCAGGCAACATCCTGGTAAATTTCCTCTGCACCTTTTCCAATGTTTCCACATCCTTCCTGTAATGGGGCGACCAGAACTGCACGCATTTGTACAGTTGCAGCATGACATCACGGCTCCAGAACTCAATCTCTCTACCAATGAAAACTAAAACACCGTAATCCTTCTTAACAGCACTATCAACCTGGATGGCAATTTTCAGGGATCTATGTACATGGACACCAAGATCCCTCTGCACATCTACACTACCAAGAACCTTTCCATTGGCCCGGTATTCTGCCTTCCTATTATTCTTCCCAAAGTGAATCACTTCACATTTATCCGTATTAAACTCCATTTGCCACCTTTCAGCCCAATTCTGCAGTTTATCCAAGTCTCCCTGCAACCTGCAACATTCTTCCACATGGTCCACTACTCCACCGACTTTAACATAGAACATAGAACTGTACAGCACAGAACAAGCCCTTCAGCCCACAATGTTGTGCCGACCATTGATCCTCATGTATGCACTCTCAAATTTCTGTGACCATATACATGTCCAGCAGTCTCTTAAATGACCCCAATGACCTTGCTTCCACAACTGCTGCTGGCAACGCATTCCATGCTCTCACAACTCTCTGCGTAAAGAACCTGCCTCTGACATCCCCTCTATACTTTCCACCAACCAGCTTAAAACTATGACCCCTCGTGCTAGCCATTTCTGCCCTGGGAGTGTCATCTGCAAACTTACTAACCCATCCACCTATGACTGTGTCCAAGTCATTTATAAAAACGACAAACAGCAGTGGTCCCAAAGCAGATCCTTGAGGCACACCACTAGTAACCGGACTCTAGGCTGAATATTTTCCATCAACCACCACTCATTGCCTTCTTACAGAAAGCCAGTTTCTAATCCAAACTGCTAAATCTCCCTCAATCCCGTGCCTCTGTATTTTCTCCAATAGCCTACCATGTGGAACCTTATCAAAGGCTTTACTGAAATCCGTGTACACCACGTCAACTGCCCTCCCCTCATCCACATGCTTGGTCATCTTCTCAAAAAACTCAATGAAGTTTGTGAGACACAACCTGCCCTTGATGAAGAAGGAGAGGTCACTCTGTTGAGACTGTATTATTAATCTCCAAATAGCTGCAGAGAGATGCCTGTGGGAATAATAGAGTAGTATTGATTGGAGATTTAAATATCTCCATTATTGTCTCGGCCACCCAGAATATTAAAAGCTCATGCAGTTGGAATTAGAACAAAGAACAAAGAAAATTAGAGCACAGCAACAGGCTTTTGTCAAATGTGCCCAAGAAAGTTTCTTAAATCAATATGTAAAGTGCCCTATTCTGGAAGGTGCAACACTGGACCGCGTACACATTACTAGGGAGGAGGTGTTTGCAGTCTTAAAGCCCACTAAGGTGGATAAATCCCCTAGGCCTGATCAAGGCCATCCTCAGATGCTGTAAAGGCTAGGACAAAAGATGCAGAGGCCCTTGCAGAGATTTTGCCTCGACATTAGCCACTGGTGAAGTTCCAGAAGACTGGAAGGTGATTAATGTTGTTGAGAAAGGTTCAAGAAAGATAGCAAAGACAAGCCAGGGAACTACAGGCCAGTGAGCCTGACATCAGTGGCCAGGAAGGAACTGAAGAATGGACTTAGGAGAGCTCAAAGGGGGCATTAAAAAGCCTTGGCAGGTAGGATTACGGAAAACCCCAAGGCATTCTATACTCATGTGAGGAAGAAGCGGATGGCCAGAGTGAAGGTAGGACAGATCAGGGATAGTGCTTCGAGTCGGAGGTGGTAATGAATGCTTTGCTTCAGTATTCACCAGTGAGAGGGGCCTTGATGTTTGCAAGGACAGCATGAAACAGGCAGTTACGCTCAAACACGTTGATGTTAAGAAGGAGGATGTGCTAGAAATTTTGAAAAACATGAGGACAGATATACCCAAGGAAGCAAGGGAAAGGATTGCTGCTCCTATCGTGATGATCTTTGCATCCTCCCTGTCCACTGGATTAGTACCAGATGATTGGAGGGGGGCAAACATTATTCCCTTGTTCAAGAAAGAGAACAAGGATAATCTTAGGAATGCCAGACCAGTCGGCCTTACTTCTGTGGTGGGCAAATTATTGACAGGATTCTGAGAGACAGTATTCACAATTATTTGGAAAGCATAGTTTGATTAGAGATTGGAGATAATGGAAACTGCAGATGCTGGAGAATCCAGGATAACAAAGTGTGGAGCTGGATGAACACAGCAGGCCATGCAGCATCTCGGGAGCACAAAAGCTGACGTTTCGGGCCTAGACCCTTCATCAGAGAGGGGGATGGGGACCGCTTTGCAGAACACCTCCGCTCAGTTTGCAATAAACAACTGCACCTCCCAGTCGCAAACCATTTCCACTCCCCCTCCCATTCTTTAGATGACATGTCCATCATGGGCCTCCTGCAGTGCCACAATGATGCCACCCAAAGGTTGCAGGAACAGCAACTCATATTCCACCTGGGAACCCTGCAGCCTAATGGTATCAATGTGGACTTCACCAGCTTCAAAATCTCCCCTTCCCCCACCGTATCCCTAAACCAGCCCAGTTCGTCCCCTCCCCCCACTGCACCACACAACCAGCCCAGCTCTTCCCCTCCACCCACTGCATCCCAAAACCAGACCAACCTGTCTCTGCCTCCCTAACCTGTTCTTCCTCTCACCCATCCCTTCCTCCCACCCCAAGCCGCACCCCCGTCTACCTACTAACCTCATCCCACCTCCTTGACCTGTCCGTCTTCCCTAGACTGACCTATCCCCTCCCTACCTCCCCACCTATACTCTCCTCTCCACCTATCTTCTTTTCTCTCCATCTTCGGTCCGCCTCCCCCTCTCTCCCTATTTATTCCAGTTCCCTCACCCCATCCCCCTCTCTGATGAAGGGTCTAGGCCCGAAACGTCAGCTTTTGTGCTCCTGAGATGCTGCTTGGCCTGCTGTGTTCATCCAGCCTCACATTTTATTATGTGTGACAGAGGGAATGTTCCCTGTAGAAGGCTGACGAGGGAGGGGAAGGGAATATGTGTCTCTTGATAGCACCTCATTGGAGGCAGGTGAAACAGCGGTTAATGATCCTCTAGATGTGGATGAGATTCTTTAAGTAAATTACAAGTAAAAGAATAACTGGAGAGAGAATACAACCCCTCAAGGACTGAAGAGGGCATACATGTTTAGAATCGCAGCAGATGAGCAAGGTTCTCAATGAGTATTTCTCCTCTGCGTTTACTGTGGAGAAAGACAAGATGACTTGGGAACTTGGAGAAGTCAGAGGTGATATGGAGTTAAGAATCTAATGATCACCACAAAACCATTGTTGATCGTTGGAAAAATCCATCTGATTCATTAGTGTCTTCCAAGGAAGGAAATCTGCCACCCTCACCTGGTCTGGCCTACATGTGAATCCAGACCCAAGGCAATGTGGTTGGCTCTCAACTACACTCTGAAATGGCCGAGCAATTCATTTAGTTGTACCAATCATGACAAAGTATCAAAGAAACAAAACTGGATGGATCAGCTGGCATCGCTGTCAGCACCAGAAAAGACAATGGCAGAAACAAACCTATCAATCCTGCAAAGTGCTCCACACTAACATCTGGGGGTTAGTACCAAAGTTGGGAGAGCTGTCTCACAGACTAGTCAAACAACATCCTGACAGTCATACTCACAGAATCATACCTTACAGACAATGTTCCAGACACCACCATCACCTCCCTGGATATGTCCTGTCCCACCGGCACAACAGACTCAGCAGAGGGGGTGGGACAGTGGGACACAGTCGCGAGGGAGCTGCTCTGGGAGTCCTCAACATTGACTCCAGACCCCATGAAGTCTCATGGCTTCCGGTTAAACATGGGCAAGGAAACCTCCTGCTGGTTACCACACACTGTCCTCCCCCAGCTGATGAATCAGTCTCTCCTCCATGTTGTAAAACACTTAGAGAGCGCACTGAGGGGGGCAAGGGCACAAAATGCCCTCTGGGTGGAGGATTTCAATGTTTACCACCAAGAGAAGCTCGGCAGCAGTACTACTGATCGGGCTGGTCAGGTCCGAAAGGACATAGCTGCGAGACTGGGTCTGCGGCAGGGGGTGAAGGAACCAACAAGAGGGAAAAACATACTTAACCCCATCCTCACTAAACTGTCAGCTGCAGTCCTTGTGGAGATAAAGTTCCGCCTTCACATTGAGAACAACCTCCATCGTGTTGTGTGGCACTGTCACCGTGCTCAATGGGACAGACTTCACACAGATCGAACAACTCAAGGCTAGGCATTCATGAGGTGCGGGAGGCCATCAACAGCAGCAGAATTGTACTCCAGCACAATCTGTAACCTCATGGCCCGGCACAGGCCCCACTCAACCATTACCATCAAACCAGGAAATCAACCCTGGTTCAATACAGAGCGCAGGAGGGCATGCCAGGAGCAACACCAGGCAGACCTAAAGATGAGGTGTCAACCTGGTGAAGCCACCAAACAGGACTACTTGCACGCCAAACCACAAAAGCAGCAAGTGATACACAGAGCTAAGCGATCCAACATCATGGACTAATCAAAGCTTTGCTGTCCTGCCACATCCAGTTGAGAATGGTGGTGGACAATTAAACAACTCACTGGATGAGGAGGCTGCACAAATATTCCCACCCTCAATGACGGAAGAGCCAGGCACATCATCAACAGTGTTAGCAAGCAGCACCTGCTCAGCAATAACCTGCTCAGTGACGCCCAGTTTGGGTTCCGCCAAGGCCCCTCAGCTCCTGACCTCATTGCAGCCTTGGTTCAAACATGGACAAAAGAGCTGAATTCCAGAGGTGAGGTGAGAGTGACAGCCCTTGACATCAAGGCTGCATTCAACCGAGTGCAGGAATCAAGGAGCCCTGGAAACACTAGAATCAATGGATATCAGGGAGCAAACTGTCTGGTGTTTGGACTCCTACCTGATGCATAGGAAGATGGTTGTGTTTATGGGAGGTCAATTATCTCAATTTTAGGACATGCTCAGGGCTCTGTGTTCAGCCCAACCATCTTCAGCTGCTTCATAGATAACCTTTCCTGCATGATAAAGTCAGAAGTGGGGATGTTTGTTGATGGTTGCACAATGTCCAGCAACATTCTCTCTAGTCGCCTCTTCGCTACATTCAAAGTTTTGGCATCAACTACTTCCTGTGGTAATGAATTCCACAGGCTCACCACTCTTTGGGTGGAGAAATGTCTTCATATCTCCATGCTAAATGGTCAACCACGAATCCTCATACTGTGACCCCTGGTTCTCGACACACCCACCATCAGGAACATCCTCCCTACATCCACACATTTTATATGTCTCTATGAGATAGCCACCTCATTCATCTGAACCCCAGTGAAATCAATTCCAACCTCGTCAATCTCTCCTCATATGTCAGACCCTCCATCCCTGGAATCAGCCTGATAAACCTTCACTGCACTCCATCCAGAGCAAGAGCATCCTTCCTCCGAAAGAGAGAGCAAAGCTGCACACAATATTCCAGGTGTGGTCTCACCAAGGCCCTGTATAACTGCAACAACACATCCCTGCTCCTGTACTCGGAACCTCTCACAATGAAGGCCAACATACCATTCACCTTCTTTACCACCTGCTGCACCTGACTGCTTACCTTCAGCAACTGGTGCACAAGGACACCCAGGTCCCACTGCACACTCCCCTCTCCCAATGTACAGCCTTTCAGGTAGTAACCTGCCTTCTTGTTTTTGCTTCCAAAGTGAATAACCTCTCATTTAGCCAAATTAGTCTCTGATCATCTTGAATGTCTCTGTTAAATCCCATAAGACCATAATGCCATGAGACATAGGAGTGGAAGTAAGGCCATTCAGCCCATCAAGTCCACTCCACCATTTAAATCATGGCTGATGGGCATTTCAACTCCACTTCCCTGCACTCTCCCCGTAGCCCTTGATTCCTTCTGAGATCAAGAATTTGTCGATCTCTGCCTTGAAGGCATCCAACGTCCCGGCCGCCACTGCACTCCGTGGCAACGAATTCCACAAGCCCACCACTCTCTGGCTGAAGAAATGTCGTCTCATTTCAGTTTTAAATTTACCCCCTCTAATTTTAAGGCTGTGCCCACGGGTCCTGGTCTCCCCGCCTAATGGAAACAACTTCCCAGCGTCCACCCCTTCTAAACCATTCATTATCTTGTAAGTTTCTATTAGCTCTCCCCTCAACCTTCTAAACTCTAATGAGTACAGTCCCAGGATCCTTAGCCGTTCATCATACGTTAAACCTACCATTCCAGGGATCATCCGTGTGAATCTCCGCTGGACACGTTCCAGGGCTAGTATGTCCTTCTTGAGGTGTGGGGCCCAAAATTGAACACAGTATTCTAAATGGGGCCTAACTAGAGCTTTATAAAGCCTCAGAAGCACATCGCTGCTTTTATATTCCAACCATCTTGAGATAAACGACAACACAGCCATTTCCTGGACCACTCTCCTAAACTGTCTAAATCTTTCTGCAGCTTCCCCACCTCCTCAGTGCTACCTGCTTGTCCACCTGTCTTCGTATCATCGGCAAACTTCGCCAGAATGCCCCCAGTCTCTTCATCCAGATCATTAATATATAAGGTGAACAGCTGCGGCCCCAGCACTGAACCCTGCGGGACACCACTCGTCACCGGTTGCCATTCTGAAAAAGAGCCTTTTATCCCAACTCTCTGCTTTCTGTCAGACAGCTAATCCTCAATCCAAGCCAGTAGCTCACCTCGAACGCCATGGGCCCTCACCTTGCTCAGCAGCCTCCCGTGAGGCACTGTATCAAAGGCCTTTTGGGAGTCTAGATAGATAACATCTACTGGGTTTCCCTGGTTTAACATACTTGTTACCTCTTCAAAGAATTCTAACAGGTTTGTCAGGCACGACCTCCCCTTACTAAAACCATGCTGACTTGTTCTGATCTGACCCTACACTTCCAGGAATTAAGAAATCTCATCCTTGACAATGGATTCTAGAATTTTACCAACTACCGAGGTTCAGCTAATCGGCCTATAATTTTCCATCTTTTGCCTTGACCCTTTCTTAAACAAGGGGGTTACAACAGCAATTTTCCAATCATCTGGGACTTTCCCTGACTCCAGTGACTTTTGTAAGATCATAACCAAAGCCTCCGCTATTTCCTCAGCCACTTCCCTCAGAACTCTAGGATGTAGCCCATCGGGGCCAGGAGATTTATCAATTTTTAGACCTTTTAGCTTTTCTAGCACTTCCTCTTTTGTAATGCCTACCGTACTCAACTCTGCCCCCTGGCTCTCCCTAATTGTTGGCATACTAGTCGTGTCTTCCACTGTGAAGACTGATGCAAAGCACTTATTAAGTTCTTCAGCTATTTCCTTATCTCCCATCACTAGCTTCCAGCATCAATTTGGAGCGGCCCAATATCTACTTTTGCCTCTCGTTTGTTTCTTATGTATTGAAAGAAGCTTTTACTATCATCTTAGCCTTCTTCTCTCCAATGAGAACAGGCCCAAGTCCCTCAGCCTTTCTTCATAGTGCCTTCGCTCCAGACCAGGCAAAATCATGGTAAATCTCCTCTGCACCTTCTCCAATTCTTCCACTTCCTTCCTGTAATGGGGCGACCATAACTGCACGCAATATTCCAAGTGAGGCCACACTAGTGTTTTGTACAGTTGCAGCATGACATCACGGCTCCGGAACTCAATCCCTCTACCAGATCAAGACTGAGGAAATTGATGTGCTGGAAATTTTGCAAACATTAAGATTGATAAGTCCCCAGGTCCAGACCAGATTTATCCTAGGTTGCTCCGGGAAGCGAGAAAGGAAGTTGTTAAGTCGCTGGCGAAGATCTTTGCTTCCTCACCCTCCACGGGAGTCTTACCGGAAGATTGGAGGGAGGCAAATGTTGTTCCTCTTTTCAAGAAAGGGAATAGGGAGATCTCATGAAATTACAGACCAGTCAGTCTTACATCTGTGGTCAGCAAGGTTTTGGAAAGAATTCTGAGGGATAGAATTTATGACTATTTGGAAAAGCATAGCATGATTAAAAGGAGTCAGCATGGCTTTGTGAGGGGCAGGTCATGCCTCACAAATCTTATTGAGTTCTTTGAGGAAGTCACGAGACAGGTTGACGAGGGTCGAGCAGTGGATGTGGTGTAAGTGGACTTTAGCAAGGCATTTGATAAGGTTCCCCATGGCAGGCTCATTCATAAAGTCAGGAGGTATGGGATACAGGGTGATTTGGCTGTCTGGATTCAGAATTGGTTGGCTGACAGGAGGCAGAGAGTGGTTGTAGATGGTAAGTATTCTGCCTGGAGGTCAGTGCTGAGTGGTGTCCCGCAGGGCTCTGTTCTTGGGCCTCTGCTCTTTGTAGTTTTTATAAATGACTTGGACAAGGAGGTTGAGGGGTGGGTTAGTACGTTTGCTGATAACACAAAGGTTGGAGGTGCCGTTGATAGTATCGAGGGCTATTGCAGGCTTCAGCGAGACATTAGTTGGATTCTCGTTAGCATTTGGTGATGAGGAATAGAGCTGGCCAGTAACAAGACTTAAACCACTTTTCAGCATGTGTGATGCACTGAGCAACAAAATTCATCACTGGCAAAGATTAATGCTGCTATTATTCATTCGGGAAAGCAAGGCTGGAAAAATTCCAGGATTAGAGCTTTGAACATTGTCCTCAGCCAGCGCCAATAACTAAATTGTTCAGAGGAAGAGGAGGCAGAGGTTTTTTGGGAATGTGTACCTCGAGTAATTGAACATAGAACAACACAGCACAGTACAGGCCGTTCAGCCCATGACATTGTGCCGACCTATTATCCTACTCAGATCAATCTACCTTTCATTCTCTACATTTTACTATCCTCTATGTGCTTTTCCAAGAGCTGCTTAAAAGTATCTAGCAAGCTTTGCCATTCTATTTATCCATCACTATATCGAAAAGCTCACAATACAGCAAAACTGAAAATTAGGGAATAGACAATTCAGGTAATGGAGGCTTGGTTTTTAAAAACCTCGTCAGTTTTGAGTGAGATCTGTGGGGTTTTGGTGCTCATCTTTAACGCTGTAAATTGATTAACTCTAGACAATGCAATATTTGTGAGCTTAAACTGATTTTTAAATATATTTTAGATGTTGCAAACTCCTCTATTTCATCGTGCTTTCGATTTGTGACCAGGCAGCTTTTTGCAGCTTGCTAGACTATTTTTAACATCATTACAATTTAATTTTTTCAAGCTGTTTCTTACCATCACTATATTCTACAGTTCTCATGGTGACCAGTTTTCCAGTTCTGTAATGCCTAAAATGTACATGACCAGAATCAAGGGTTCAAAAACAGCTGAGTTGAGTGTGGGCTGTCCTAACACTGGATACTGATAGTACACAGAAACTTTTTGTGTGGAATGCCCAAAGACTCAGGTTGTGAATAAGAAGGGAGCTCGATCTTTTGCCTGCTTTGAAGGGCATCAGAGATGTAGCTATGCTGACCAGGAAGGTTGATGAGGGCAGGGTGATAGACATAGTCAATATGGATTTCATTAAGGCCTTTGATAAGGTTCCATATAGTGGGCTGCTATGGAAGGTTAGAACAAATGGAAGCCAGAGAAAGTTGCAAATTGCATACACAATTGGCTTAATGATCAGAAGCTCCTGAGATGCTGCTGGGCCTGCTGTGTTCATCCAGCTCCACACTTTGTTATCTTGGATTCTCCAGCATCTGCAGTTCCCATTATCTCAGAAATAATGGAATGCTGCTTGTTGGACTGGAGGCTGGTGACTAGTGGTGTGCCTCAGGGGTTGGTCCTGAGTCCGTTGCTGTTTGTTATCTATATCAATGATTTGGATGAGAATGTACAAAGCATGATTAGTAAGTTTGTGGATAACACTAAAATAGGCAGTATTGTGGACAGTGAGGAAGGTTATCAGAAATTACTGCAGGATTTTGATCGGCTGGGGAAGTGGGCTGAGAAATGGCAAATAGAGTTTAATACAGTTAAATGGGAGGTGTTGCATTTTGGAAAGTCACATCAACGTAGAAGTTTCATGGTGAATGGTCGGGCCACAAGGAGTGCAGTGGAAGAACCTTGGGGTTCAGGTACACGGTTCTCTGAAAGTGGATTCACATGTAGACAGGGCACTGACGGCAGCTTTTGGCACATTGGCCTTCTTCAGTCACGGTATTGAGTGTTGAAGTTGGGAAGTTTTGTTGCAGTTGTACAGGACATTGGTGAGGCTGCACTTGGAGGACTGTGTTCAGTTTTGGTCACCTTGCAACAGGAAGGATGTTATTAAACTGGTAAGAATGCAGAAGAAATCTACAGGGATGTTGCCAGGACTCCAGGGCCTGAGTTATAGGGAGAGGGTCGACAAGTTGGGACTGTTTTCTTTAGAGTATAGGAGACTGAGGGGGATCTTATAGAAGTGTGTAAGATCATGAGAAGCATGGATGGGGTGAATGTGCTCAGTCTTTTTCCCAGGGTTGTAGAATTGAGGACCAGAGGGCATCAGTTTAATGTAAGAGGGGAAAGAATACTGAAGGGCAACGTTTTTACACAGAGGGTGGTACGCGTCTGGAATGAGCTGCCAGCAGAAGTGGCTGAGACGGGTACATTAACAACATTTAAAAGGCATTTGGATGGATACATGGATAAGAAAAGTTTCGAAGGATATGGCCTGATTGCACAGAAATGGGGGGAACATGATGGGCATTTTGGTCAGCATGGGCCAGTTTGGGCCAACGGGCCTGTCCCTGTGCTCTACGGTTCTTTGACTCTACGAACAGTGCTGAGGAATCCTTGGTTGAGAAACAAGGTAGACATTTTGGAGGCTCCTTTGTAGAAGTTGGCATCATCAGAACAGAATGCAATACAGGAACAGAGGAACTGGGAGGATGGAGGAGAGTCTTTATAAGGAGCAGGGTGTGAGAACGTGTAGCCGAAGTAGGTGCGGGAATCAGTGGTTTTATGGTAGATATTGGTGGCCAACCTATCCCCAGAAACGGAAAAAGATGACAATGAAGAGTAGGGAGAGATCAGAGATACACCAGGTGAAAATGAGAGCAGAATGGAAATTAGAAACAAAATTGATAAAATTTTCCTATTCTGGATGACAGAGGGAAGCAGCAAGAACAAAGAACAAAAAACAAAAAGAAAATTACAGTACAGGAACAGGCCCTTTACCCCACCAAACCTGCACCGACATGCTGCCCATCAGAACTTAAACCCCCTACCTTCCCGGGGACTGCATCCCTCAATTCCCATCCTATTCATGTATTTGTCAAGACGCCCTTTAAAATTCACTATGGGTATCTGCTTCCACTACCCCCCCCCCAGCAGCAAGTTCCAACCACCCACCACCCTCTGTGTAAAAAATTTGCCTCGTACATCACCTTTAAACTATGCCCCTCACACCTTAAACTCATGGCCTCAGGTAACTGACTCCTTTACCCTGGGAAAAAGCTTCTGACTGTCCACTCTGTCCATGCCCTTCATAATCCTGTAGACCTTTTTTCAGGTTGCCCCTCAACCTCCATCGTTCCAGTGAGAACAACCCAGGTTTCTCCAACCTCTCCTCATAGCTAATGCCCTCCATACCAGGTAACATCCTGGTAAATCTTTTCTGTACCCTCTCCAAAGCCACCACATCCTTCTGGTAGTGTGGTGAGCAGAATTGAATACAGTATTCCAAACGCAGCCTAACTAAGGTTCTACAAAGCTGTAACGTTATGTGCCAATTTTTAAACTCAATGTCCTGACTGATGAAGGTAAGCATGCCATATGCCTTGTCGGCTACCTTCTCCACCTGCATTGCCACGTTCAGTGACCTGTGTGCCTGTACACCCAACATTGATGATTTCATCGAGATACAAGATAAAAGTTGTGGTTGGGGGCCAGATTAGGCACAGGAAGCTGATGGTGTGTGAGGGCAGTTCAGGCCTTTGTTCCAAGAACATGTAGAGTGCTCTGAGACCCATGCAAACAGGAAATTCTGACACTGGCATAAAGCATCAGGGAGATCATGGATACAAATTGGCAGGGACTGGACTGGGGAGAAAAGACCAAGTCAAAGTAGGAAGTGATGAGTTGTACTGGGGTAAGAGAGAGACAGAAACAATGGGTCTACCTGGGCAGTCCTGTTTGTGTATTTTGGGAAGGAGGTAGAAGCCAGCTGTGCATGTTTGTGGGACTATCAGCTCGGAGGCAGTGGTGGGGAGATCACCAGATGAAATTAGGCTTGTGACCGTGGTTGACACAATGTTTTGATCTTTTATTATGTGGTCATGGTCCAGGGAGAGATAGGAGGAGGTATCAGAGAGCTGGTCATGGTCCAGGGAGAGATAGGAGGAGGTATCAGAGAGCTGGTCATGGTCCAGGGAGAGATAGGAGGAGGTATCAGAGAGCTGGTCATGGTCCAGGGAGAGATAGGAGGAGGTATCAGAGAGCTGGCACTGAGTCTGTGTAATGTAGAAGTCAGGCAGCCACATAACAACAGCACCACTCTTTTCAGCAGGCTTAAATGCAAAGTCAGTGTTGGATCTAAGATCATGGAGTGCAGTCTGTTGCCAGGAGGACACGTTGGAAGGGGTAGGGGAGGGGGTGGGCAGCGAAATTGAGGTGACCTAGGTCACATCAACAGTTCTTAATGAACAGGCCATGTGCAGGGAAAAGGCCAGAGGGAGGGGTCCAGGTGGAAGGAGCGTGATGGAGGTGGGCAAAGGTGTTGGAGGGGACAGGGAGAGGACTGTTGTACGAAGAAATCCTCCTAGCCAGCTTGCTATCCACTCCTTTGTCTGTCCAACTGTTCTTCTCTCTCTTTGGGCTCTATCACCACCTATTGTTTAATTCTTACTAACTACCCACACTCTATCTTCTGCATCTTAACTTTGATTGGTCTCCACAGATGTTACCAGACTTGCTGAGCTTTCCGATAATTTGTTTTGTTTCTGATTTATAGCACCTGTAGTTCTTTCCGTTTTTACCTACAATTTAAATGTTTCTTGCTCCGATTCCAGAATTCAGAACCCATCATGCCCTCACAGTGTACGAACATAGAAACAGAAGTAGGCCATTCAGCCCTTCAAACCTACTCTGCCATTCAATGAGACCATGGCTGATCTGTGGCCGAGCTCTGTATACCTGCCTGTAGCCCGTAACAGGTTACAGTGTCTTTCCAAACATTTCCAGAGCATATAACACCAGCACAGGTTGGAGACAATTAAGTGTTCTCTACTATGAACATTTTGGGCACGATACACCCCCATTTAATATTTCAATAGAAAATTCTCACCTACATTTCACTTGTTGGTCAGACTGGCATTGAGCCAAAATGTGGGTGATTGCTTCATCTTGTGTATCATACAAACTAAGATCTACTCACGTATTTTTTTTGAGATCCAGTATTACGTCTGCTCCATCTAACACCACCGAAATGCTGATGTCATCTGGTTGGCTCCTCTGCACAGGAAACAAAATAATACTTATCATTTGAGCAGTAGAGGTGAAATATGTGCAGGCAGAAATGTTTGTCATTTGTTCATAGACATTGCTGGCTTCCTATGTTTGTTTCACAATTCCATTGCCCTTTCATACTAATGCTGAAAGTACAGTAAAAGCTGGGTGTGTATTTCAGCATTTTCTGATGGAGATCAAGGGTAGCTCAACTCACAGATAGGAGAAAGATTACCAGTTTCTACCCAAGGAGAAGCACGTCTGGAAAAGAAATTAATATTCTGCACTTATACAATACTGAGTGTTGAGAATCAGTCTGTGTGATGACAGACTGAGAGCTTGAACAGTAGCATTTTTAATAAAATAAGGAGAGAACAAAGGACTGATGTTATTGTTAGGAACTGGCCTGGAATGATAATGGAGGTTAAAAATACTGCAGACAAACCTGCACAAAGATGTCTCAATGATAGTAGGAACTGCAGATGCTGGAGAATCTGAGATAACAAGATATATAGCAAGATGAACACGGCAGGTCAAGCAGCATCAGATTAGCAGGAAAGCTGACATTTTAAGCCTTCGCAATCTTCATACCTACAACCCTACCTGCTCCTCTGATGCTGCTTGGCCTTCCATATTCATCCAGAAAATCCACCCATTGATCTAACTAGAAGAAGATATTGTATTGATAAAGAAATAGTTGATTGCCTGTTAGCAAATGAGTTGCATCGACATGATAGATATTGTGACAAGGATTTTCAGGAGGAGCTCAATATTAAATCTTTGAGATCTTAAACTGTTCTACCTACAGGTCCACATTATATCATCATATTGGATTGTGATTAAGACATGCCTCAGTATCAACTCTTTCAGACTCTGATAGCCTGATACAACAACTTATTTCAGGCATTCTTCCAGGATGAATGTTATACATTTATGAATAAAGTTACATTTACAACTAGCCCAAACTTCCTGATTTCACAAGTGCAGGTGATCTGGGGGCTTCCCACCCACACAGTATTCTCATCAGGCTTGGAAGATGAGGAAATCTCAAGACCGAAGACTTGACTTTGATTCTTCTCTCGACAACACAAGTTTCAAACGTCCTGCTAAACAAGGGGTCTTTTAATCTCTTGGGTTTCCTTCGCACAGCATGCCTTTCTTGTTGAAACAGAACTTTTTTTCTCTGCAGTATCTTACATTATTAGATGTTGGCCCTCCTTCTCAGTGGTGGCCCCCATGAAGTTCAATGTGTGACAGCAGGTATTTATATTCATCCTGCTGGTAAATTTATGCTGAAGCTGAAGAACATTTTGCTTCAGCTTCTTATTTAGCTTCTATTATTTTCTTATAAGGGTGAAAGAGGAAATCTGAGGAATTTCAGATGAGTTAGTGTCAGTGGTGGGGAAATTGCTGTAGTCTATCATCGAGGAAAGGTTCACCGAACCTCTTCAAATTTTTCAGTTAATCAGTAAGAGGCAGCATGGATTCCGAGACGTGATAAAATCCTGCATGAGTCTGTTTGCTAGTGATTGTGATAAAGTCAGTTAAGTGGACCTCATTGAATAGGAGTTCCCTGATTGGGACTGTTAATCTGGCCCATAGAGCCTTGGCTTACCGATATAAATAGGAATGTCATTGTGTCCAATTGTGGGCCCCACAGAAGGACATACTAGCCCTGGAGCATGTCCAGTGGAGATTCACACGGATGATCCCTGGAATGGTAGGTTTAATGTATGATGAATGGCTGAGGTTCCTGGGATTATACTCGTTAGAGTTTAGAAGGTTGAGGGGAGATCTAATAGAAACTTGCAAGATAATGTATGGCTTAGAAGGGGTGGATGCTAGGAAGTTGTTTCCATTAGCTGGGGCGACTTGGACCCGCGGGCACAGCCTTAAAATTAGAGGGGGTAAATTTAAAACTGAAATGAGGAGACATTTCTTTAGCCAGAGAGTGGTGGGTTTGTGGAATTCATTGCCGCAGAGTGCAGTGGAGGCCGGGACATTAGATGCCTTCAAGGCAGAGATTGACAAGTTCTTGATTTCACAAGGAATCAAGGGCTATGGGGAGAGTGCAGGGAAGCGGTGTTGAAATGCCCATCAGCCATGATTAAATGGCAGAGAGGACTTGACGGGCTGAATGGCCTTACTTCCACCCCTATGCCTTATGGTCTTATAGTCAGGCATCCTGTTCACTTTGAGGCAGGCTCTGAGGGAGCTGAATCAATGTCAAGGACTGTCCTCACATAAATAAAGGGTGAGTTGGTGATGGGATACCAGGCTGTATGGAATTATTTTATTGGGAATTTGAGGAAAGCATGTTACTGAGGAAAATTCACTTGTGACTGTTGTCTTTGAGTTGAGTTAAAGGTGTCTTTAAGCATTTCTGGCATCATGCTGTTATTTAGGAAGCTTGGCTCATTCAATACTGCAGTTGAAGAGTAAGCCAAGTATGTGGAAAGAATGCATTTTTTTTCTGGGCAAATGACATTGGGGCAGATGAAAAGTAATGAATAGTTCCCATGACAGTTTGTGGATACACAGATTTTTGGTAATTAGAAGCCTAACTTTCCTCAAGGTGCGAGACAATAAAACCTTTCAAAAGTTGACCGATTTAGTTCAGGAATATTATGACCCCAAGCCTGCTCTGATTCTGAGACACTACTGGTTTTACTTTACAATTTGAGAACCAGGGAAATGCATATCAGGATTTCAGACTAGGTTAACATGACAGGCAGAGGCATGTAACTTTGTTTTAGCTCTTAATATGATGCTGTCAGACTGTTTGGTATTTGGGATTAACGATTTAACAATGCAAAAGTATCTACTAGCTGCAGCCCAAGTGGACTTCAATCAGGCACTAAAATTGATTTCGTTATTGGAAAATGCAGCCAGTGGAGCATATGAATGGCAGGGCATTTCATGGAAATGAACACCTTTGCCAGTCCAACTGAGCTTGGGGTCACCACTTGAGTGAAGACAATTACATAGCTACACTCAGGATATATGCTGAACTGAGGGGCTGTAGGTCAGCTCACAGTAAAACCTCACAACAAAGCCAAGCCTTGGCCTATAGATTAACATTTTATTCAGGATCTGGGCCAGCAAGCCATTGTAGTTGCTGCCGGTTTGTGGAATGGAGAAAGTTAAAAAAGTCTCACTTAAATTGAGCAACAATACTCATAGGCCAGTGTCCAGGAGAGTTCACACCCTGGAAAATCCATTTGCATTTGGTTTGGAACTGGATATTGTTCAGCATTTAACAAGTCAACCTCTGCTTAAATGGCCACCTGGTTCAAATCGAGCTTGATACTGGCATCGCCATTTTAGTGGTTGCAGAACCAGTCTTTTACAAAATCTGGAGTCCAACCCTTACATTTGCACAAGACCTCAGCTAAACTGAGAGTGTAAACTGAGGAATCTTTACAGATGAAGGGTAGATTCCAGTCTTTGAGGAGAAGCAGCTGGCTCAGTTAACATGGACTGCAGTGACAGGCTCGGGCCCAAGCTTAGGATAAAATTGTGGAGCTGGGTGAACACAGCAGGCCAAGCAGCATCCTAGGAGCACAAAAGCTGACCTTTCGGGCCTAGACCCTTCATCAGAAAAAGGGGAGGGAGAGAGAGCTCTGAAATAAATAGGGAGAGAGGGGGAGGCGATTCGAAAATGGATAGAGGAGGAGACAGACAAGTTAAAGGGGCAGGGATCAAGTGAGTAGAGGTGAGTGTAGGTGGGGAGGCAAGGAGGGGATAGGTCAGTCCGGGGTTGACAGTCAGTCAAGGGGGTGGGATGAGGTTAGTAGGTAGGAAATGGAGGTGCAGCCTGAGGTGGGAGGAGGGATAGACAGGTCAAAGAGGCGGGGATAGTGCCAGTAAAGGTGAGTGTAGGTGGGGAGTTAGGGAGGGGATAGGTCGGTCCAGGGAGGTCAGACTGGTCAAGGGGGCGGGATGAGGTTAGTGGGCAGGAGATGGGAGTGGAGCTTGAGGTAAGAGGAATGGTTAGGGAGGCGGAGACTAGCCGGGCTGGTCTAGGGATGCAGTCAGGGACGGGAGATTTTGTAGCTTCTGAAATCAACATTGATGCCATCGGGCTGCAGGGTTGCCAAGCGGAATATCGGTTGCTGTTCCTGCAGCCCAATGGTATCAGTGTGGACTCCACCAGCTTCAAAATCTCCCCTTCCCCCACCACATCCCAAAACCAGTCCAGTTCATCCCCTCCCCCCACTGCATCACACAACCAGCCCAGCTCTTCCCCTTCACCCACTGCATCCCAAAACCAGCCCAGCCTGTCTCCGCCTCCCTAACCTGTTCTTCCTCTTACCCATCCCTTCCTCCCACCTCACGCCGCACCTCCATTTCCTACCTACTAACCTCATCACGCCTCCTTGACCTGTCCGTCTTCCCTGGGCTGACCTATCCCCTCCCTACCTCCCCACCTATACTCTCTCCACCTATCTTCTTTTCTCTCCATCTTTGGCCCACATCCCTCTCTCTCCCTATTTATTCCAGTTCCCTCTCCCCATCCCCCTCTTTGATGAAGGGTCTAGGCCCGAAACGTCAGCTTTTGTGCTCCTGAGGTGCTGCTTGGCCTGCTGTGTTCATCCAGCTCCACACTTTGTTATCTTGGGTTCTGCAGCATCTGCAGTTCCCACTATCACTACTTAGGTAGTGTCTCCCACCCATCCTCCTTTTCTAACCAAAAAAAAATTAGTGTAGATGCCCAGATGTTCAATAAAATATCTGGAATTAAAAATCTAATGATGACCGGGAATCCGTTGCCAATTGTTGGGAAAAACCCATCCGGTTCACTAATGTCCTTTAGGGAAGGAAACTGCCATCCTTACCTGGTCTGGCCCACATGTGACTCCAGACTCTCAGCAATGTGGTTGACTCTGAATTGCCCTCTGGGTTATTTGGGATGGGCAATAAATGCTGCCGAGCCAGAAACACTGTCATCCCATCAATGAATAATGAAAAAATGCTGCCAGACCTGCTGAGCCTTTCCAACAGCTTTGTTTTTGTTCCTGATTTACAGCATCCGCAGTTCATTCAGTTTTTAAACATTCAGCTGGCCTCTCCTGACATTTTAAAATTTACAATTAACACCTTTGACCAGAATTGGAGTTACCGTTCAAATTGTTATTTGACATATTTTGTTTGATTTTAGTTAATTAGGCTAAACAAGCTAAACCTCACACAGATAGTATCGGTGATAATGGGAACTGCAGGTGCTGGATAATAGCCCGAAACATCAGCTTTTGTGCTCCTGAGATGCTGCTTGGCCTGCTGTGTTCATCCAGCTCCACACTTTGTTATCTCACACAGATAGTATCCCACTAACAGAAATAATTCTGATTTATTTTATTCAACTCATTTTGAGAGATTTACTTTTCTGAATATTTTCTTCCTGGCTGTAAAAATTGTAGTGTTTGAAGGTCTGCGTTAATGAGGTACAGTCTTTTACTGAGGGATAAAATCCTTGCCAGACATTTACTCCTCCCCTGGTGACCGTTAGAAAACCGTTAACTGTCATTTACTTCGAAAACCAGGCAAACAGAGGGTGGGGCGGGTCATTGTCATGTGACAAAGGCCACGAAGTTTCCCATCTCAAATACACTGTATCTCACGTCCCACTATCCTCTGGGTGAAAAAAACGCTTGCCTCTAAATAGTCTGCCTTTCATTTTAAAATTGCATCCCCCTTGTGACTGACCCTTCAACTAAAGAGAACAGCTGTTTTCTATTCATCCTGTTCATGCCCCTCATAATATTACATATCTCTATCAGATTCAACCTTCCCTGCTCCAAAGCAAACAGCCCGAGCTTATCCAGCCTCTCTTTATCGCTGAAGAACTCCATCCCAGACACCATCCTGGTGAATCTCCTCTGCACCCCCTCCAGTGTAATCACATCCTTCCTATAATGTGGGGGCCAGAACTGCACACAGTGCTCCAGCTGTGGCCTCACTAAAGTGCTGTACAGCCCCAGCATAACCTCCCTCCTCTTATTATCCATACCATATCTGAGAAAGACAAGTGTCCCAAATGCCACCTTAACCACTGTATTGGCCCATCCTCCTACCTTCACAGATCTGTGGACAAGCAAATTTACTTATCACATTCGCAACTTCATTGTTAATGACCATCACAAACAATAAGGGGCCCTGCACTGATCCCTGTGGAACCCCACTGCACACCAGGCTCTAGTCACACGAACGGCCTTCTGTCACTCCCCTCTATTACCTGTCTTTGAGCCTATTTTGGACCCATCTTGCCAAGTTACCCTGGATCCCGTGTGCTTTCACCTTCGTGATCTGTTTCCCACGTGGGACTTTGTCATAGGCCTTTGCAAACCCATATAAACTACATCAACTGCCCTACCTTAACCAAACACCTGGTCACCACCTCAAAAAAAAATTCCAACAGATCTGAACTTGTGGCCAGAGATAAAATAAAAATTTAGGTCAGGGCCCCTGTAATTTTTTCCCTCGGGTCCCACTGTAGCCTGGAATACACCTCATTCGAACCTAGGGATTTAGTCAGTTTAAATTCAACAAAACCTCCAATACCTCCTCACTCCCCATGTCTGTTCAAGAACTTCACAGTCCATCTTCATGATATTTGTACCTGCATCTTCCTCCTCCCGAATAAAGACAGATGTGAAAAATCATTGAGCACCCTCCCAGTGTCCTCTGGCTTCACAGACAGATAGCTTGTTTGTCCCTAATGAGCCCTGCACTTTCTTTGTTTATTCTTTTCCCCATGATATAAATGTAGAATTTAGTGGGTCTGCTTACAGCATATGGACTGTCATGGTTCGAGAAGGCAGTTCACCACTACCTTCTCAGGGGCAACAAAAACACTTAGTCCATTCCCTGCATTTTTAGCTTGTTAATCAAACTGTGACCTCAGAGATCACTGCTGAGATAATTGTAGCCTCGCTCAACATTTCATTATCGTTAAATAATAGTCCTTGAAAAATATCAACTTGATTGAAACAATCAGAACAATTTAAGAAAACTTATTGTAGATGATTTGCTAATCAGAGCATTCAGCACAAGTTTTTAAAACTCTCCACAACAGCTTTAACTTATTTTCTTTAAATTTTTGCTCTTTAAAATTGTAAACAAAACTTCAGATCATCATATTTAAGCAGATCTTCCCTTCAGGACCACTTAAACTAAATTATCAATAAGTGACTCCCACTTTGCAGATTAAAGAACGAAAAAATAAGTTGAGCACAGGAGTAGGCCCTTTGGCCCACCAAGGCTGTGCTGACACACAAAGCCCTTGAACTAGTGAAAACAGAATCTGAACATTGAACAAAGAAAATTACAGACAGGAACAGGCCCTCCGGCCCTCCCAGCCTGCACTGATCCAGATCCTGTATCTAAACCTGTCATCTATTTTCCAAGGATCTGTATCCCTCTGCTCCCTGCCCATTCATGTATCTGTCAAGATATATTTTAAAAGACGCTAACGTGTCTGCGTCTACCACCTCCGTGGGCAAGGCGTTCCAGGCACCCACCACCCTCTGTGTAAAGAACTTTCCACGCATATCTCCCTGAAACTTTCCTCCTCTCACCTTGAACTCATGACCAGTAACAATTCAGTCCCCGACTCTGGGAAAAAGCTTCTTGCTATCCACCCTGTCTATACCCCTCATGGTTTTGTAGACCTCAATCAGGTCCCCCCTCAATCTCCATCTTTCTAATGAAAATAATCCTAATCTACTCAACCTCTCTTCATAGCTAGCGCCCTCCATACCAGGCAACATCCTGGTGAACCTCCTCTGCACCTTCTCCAAAGCACCCACATCTGCACCCTTCTGCTATCCTCAAGCACTTTTCTCTGGTATAATCTGGCTGTGTAGCATGGAAAGAATACTTTTCACTGTGTCTCGGTACATGTGACAACAATAAATCAAGTCAGATTAATTACCCGTGGAAGGACAGTTACACTCCGTTTCTGTTTCCCTGATAAGACATATGGGGATACAAACTTGTAATCTTTCAGTTTTTTGAAACGGTTTTGCTGGGCCAATTTGTAACCTGTTGAAAGAAAAGTAACACATAAGAACAGAGGAACGTGGATGCTGATAATCTGGAATTTGCAGACGTTGTCCTGCCATTGGAAAAAGTCACGTCACATGGCATGAGATTATAGTCCAATAAATTTGTTTAAAACGACAAGCTTTCGAAGTTAATCGCCAAGTGAAGTGGAGAGAGGTGCACAGGTGTAGAATATAAAGGCGGAGAGACAATGGCACGAAAATACCAGGTAATTGAGAGTTGATAGATAAGTACAAATCATGGCAGTATAGTGTTGACAGGCTGAATAACAAGTAAAGGGATGTCCTATGAACCAATTATTTAAGGCAGAGACATAGTGACAAACAAACAAAAATAAGATGCTGCTGGAGGAAAACAAAATGGCGAGAATTACATGAATAGGTATCATCCTCAGATGGCTGAGGAAATTTACACCACTGACAACATACTGTCCAGGTGTACCAGTGGCCTGGCCTGGCCTGGCCTGGCACCTGCTCTGCCCAGGACCATGAGAAACTACAGAAGGTTGTGTGCACAGTCCAGAGCATCATGGAGTGTACTTCCTTACTTACAATGATCTGTCTGTGTGGCTTGTAAACAGATCATTTCACTGGACCTCAATACACGTGACAATAAAATCAATCAATCAGTCAGTCAGGTATCAGAGTGGTATGATGAGTTTCTAACCAAAGCAATAAGTTGGACTGGAGGCTTGCGACCAATTGTGTGTCTCAGGAGTTGGTGCTGGGCCCATTGCTGGCTGTTACCTATATCAATAATTTGGTTGAGAATGTACAAGGAAGGATTAGTAAGTTTGTGGATGACACTAAAATAGGTGGTATCATGAATGGTGAGGAAGGTAATCAGAAATTACAGCAGGATTTTGATCAGCTGGGGAAGTGGGCCAAGAAATGGAAACGGAGTTTATTACAGATAAATGTGAGGTGTTGCATTTTGGAAAGCCAAATCAAGGTTGGAATGTCATGGTGAATTGTGGGGCCTCCACAAGTGTAGGGAAAGAGAGGGACCTTGGAATTCGGGGGGACGGTTCTCTGAAAGTGGAGGCACAGGTAGACAGGGCAGGGAAGAAGGCTTTTGGCACACTGGCCTTCATCAGTCAGGGGATATAAAAGTTGTGAAATTGTGTTGCAGTTGTACGGGACATTGGTGAGGCCACATTTCGAGTGTTGTGTTCAGTTTTGGTTTCTAGACTGGGAAGAATGCAAAAGAAATTTACAGGGATGTCAAGGAACTGAGTTACAAGGAAGGTTGAAAAAGCTTGGTCTGTTTTCTTGCACTCAATCTTTTTCCCAGGGTCGGGGAATCGAGGACTAGAGAGCATCAGTCCGATGTAAGAGGGGAAAGAATACATGGGAACCTGAGGAGCAACTTTTTTACACAGAGGGTGGTACGCACATGGAATGAGCTGCCAGTGGAAGTGTTTGGGGCGGGTTCATTAATAACATTTAAAATGCATTTGGACAAATACATGGGGAGAGGGGGGAGGCGGACCGAAGATGGAGAGAAAAGAAGATAGGTGGAGAGGAGAGTATAGGTGGGGAGGTAGGGAGGGGATAGGTCAGTCCAGGGAAGATGGACAGTTCAAGGAGGTGGGATGAGGTTAGTAGGTAGATGGGAGTGCGGCTTGGGGTGGGAGGAAGGGATGGGTGAGAGGAAGAACAGGTTAGGGAGGCAGAGACAGGTTGGACTAGTTTTGGGATGCAGTGGGTGGAGGGGAAGAGCTGGTCTGGTTGTGTGGTGCAGTGGGGGGAGGGGATGAACTGGGCTGGTTTAGGGATGCAGTTGGGGAAGGGGAGATTTTGAAACTGGTGAAATCCACATTGATACCATTGGGCTGCAGGGTTCCCAGGCGGAATATGAGTTGCTGTTCCTGCAACCTATGGGTGGCATCATTGTGGCACTGCAGGAGGCCCATGATGGACATGTCATCTAGAGAATGGGAGGGGGAGTGGAAATGGTTTGCGACTGGGAGGTGCAGTTGTTTGTTGCGAACTGAGCGGAGGTGTTCTGCAAAGCGGTCCCCAAGCCTCCGCTTGGTTTCCCCAATGTAGAGGAAGCCACACCGGGTACAGTGGATGCAGTATACCACATTGGCAGATGTGCAGGTGAACCTCTGCTTAATGTGGAATGTCATCTTGGGGCCTGGGATAGGGGTGAGGGAGGAGGTGTGGGGACAAGTGTAGCATTTCCTGCAGTTGCAGGGGAAGGTGCCGGGTGTGGTGGGGTTGGAGGGCAGTGTGGAGCGAACAAGGGAGTCACGGAGAGAGTGGTCTCTCCAGAAAGCAGACAGGGGTGGGGATGGAAAAATGTCTTGGGTGGTGGGGTCAGATTGTAGATGGCGGAAGTGTCGGAGGATGATGCGTTGTATCCGGACGTTGGTGGGGTGGTGTGTGAGAACGAGGGGGATCCTCTTTGGGCGGTTGTGGCGGGGGCAGGGTGTGAGGGATGTGTTGCGGGAAACGCGGGAGACGTGGTCAAGGGCGTTCTCGATCACTGTGGGGGGAAAGTTGCGGTCCTTGAAGAACTTGGACATCTGGGATGTGCGGGAGTGGAATGTCTTAACGTGGGAGCAGATGCGGCGGAGGCGGAGGAATTGGGAATAGGGGATGGAATTTTTACAGGAGGGTGGGTGGGAGGAGGTGTATTCTAGGTAGCTGTGGGAGTCAGTGGGCTTGAAATGGACATCAGTTACAAGCTGGTTGCCTGAGATGGAGACTGAGAGGTCCAGGAAGGTGAGGGATGTGCTGGAGATGGCCCAGGTGAACTGAAGGTTGGGATGGAAGGTGTTGGTGAAGTGGATGAACTGTTCGAGCTCCTCTGGGGAGCAAGAGGCGGCGCCGATACAGTCATCAATGTACCGGAGGAAGAGGTGGGATTTGGGGCCTGTGTAGGTGCGGAAGAGGGACTGTTCCACGTAACCTACAAAGAGGCAGGCATAGCTGTGGCCCATGCGGGTGCCCATGGCCACCCCCTTAGTCTGTAGGAAGTGGGAGGAGTCGAAAGAGAAGTTGTTGAGGGTGAGGACGAGTTCGGCTAGGCGGATGAGGGTGTCGGTGGAGGGGTGCTTCCCACTACTGTCCTTGACTGGCCCTAATCTTACTCGAGCCATTCTTTTATTCCTGATATACCTATAGAAAGCTTTTGGGTTTTCCTTCATCCTACCTGCCAAAGACTTCTCATGTCCCCTCCTGGCTCTTCTTAGCTCTCTCTTTAGGTCCTTTCTGGCTAACTTGTAATTCTCAAGCGTCCTAACTGAGCCTTCACGCCTCATCTTCGCATAAGCCTCCTTCTTCCTCTTGAGAGGAGATTCCATGCACAACTTCCCACTACTGTCCTTGACTGGCCCTAATCTTACTCTAGTCTTCCTGACATAACTATAGAATCCATGATAACTTACTTGAACAGCATGTTCCCGAGCCTACATCTAAAATCAAGGTTTTTTGCTCAAACAAGGAGAGACTACAAAGGGATGAGGAAGGATTTGGCTAAGCTAGACTGGGAACACAAGTTTTATAGTGGAACAGTTGAGGAACAGTGGAAGGTGTTTTAAGAGACTTTTCACAGTGCTCAAAAAATGTATGTTCCAGTCAAAAACAAGGATGGCAAGGATAGGAAGAGCCATGGACAGAGAACTGGTTAACAGAGGGGTCGGTGTTGTGCCCGCAACTATAAATGATGTGGAAGAGGAGGCCAAGTCTAACGTTTTTCTAAGTTTGCTGATGAGGGATCGAGTTCCGGAACCAAGAGGTTATGGTGAAGCTGTACAAAACTCTGGTGCGGCCGCACTTGGAGTATTGTGTACAGTTCTGGTCACCGCATTATAAAAAGGATGTGAGGCTGGATGAACACAGCAGGCCAAGCAGCATCCCAGGAGCACAAAAGCTGACGTTTCGGGCCTAGACCCTTCATCAGAGAGGGGGATGGGGAGAGGGAACTGGAATAAATAGGGAGAGAGGGGGAGGCGGACCGAAGATGGAGAGTAAAGAAGATAGGTGGAGAGAGTATAGGTGGGGAGGTAGGGAGGGGATAGGTCAGTCCAGGGAAGACGGACAGGTCAAGGAGGTGGGATGAGGTTAGTAGGTAGCTGGGGGTGCGGCTTGGGGTGGGAGGAAGGGATGGGTGAGAGGAAGAGCCGGTTAGGGAGGCAGAGACAGGTTGGACTGGTTTTGGGATGCAGTGGGTGGGGGGGAAGAGCTGGGCTGGTTGTGTGGTGCAGTGGGGGGAGGGGATGAACTAGGCTGGTTTAGGGATGCAGTAGGGGAAGGGGAGATTTTGAAACTGGTGAAGTCCACATTGATACCATATGGCTGCAGGGTTCCCAAGCGGAATATGAGTTGCTGTTCCTGCAAACTTCGGGTGGCATCATTGTGGCAGTGCAGGAGGCCCATGATGGGCATGTCATCTAGAGAATGGGAGGGGGAGTGGAAATGGTTTGCGACTGGGAGGTGCAGTTGTTTGTTGCGAACTGAGCGGAGGTGTTCTGCAAAGCGGTCCCCAAGTCTCCGCTTGGTTTCCCCAATGTAGAGGAAGCCACACCGGGTACAGTGGATGCAGTATACCATATTGGCAGATGTGCAGGTGAACCTCTGCTTAATGTGGAATATCATCCTGGGGCCTGGGATAGGGGTGAGGGAGGAGGTGTGGGGTCAAGTGTAGCATTTCCTGCGGTTGCAGGGGAAGGTGCCGGGTGTGGTGGGGTTGGAGGGCAGTGTGGAGCGAACAAGGGAGTCACGGAGAGAGTGGTCTCTCCGGAAAGCAGACAGGGGAGGGGATGGAAAAATGTCTTGGGTGGTGGGGTCGGATTGTAAATGGCAGAAGTGTCGGAGGATGATGCGTTGTATCCGGAGGTTGGTGGGGTGGTGTGTGAGAACGAGGGGGATCCTGTTTGGGCGGTTGTGGCGGGGGCGGGGTGTGAGGGATGTGTTGCGGGAAATACGGGAGAAGCGGTCAAGGACGTTCTCGATCACTGTGGGGGGAAAGTTGCGGTCCTTAAAGAACTTGGACATCTGGGATGTGCAGGAGTGGAATGTCTGATCGTGGGAGCAGATGCGGCGGAGGCGGAGGAATTGGGAATAGGGGATGGAATTTTTGCAGGAGGGTGGGTGGGAGGAGGTGTATTCTAGGTAGCTGTGGGAGTCGGTGGGCTTGAAATGGATTTCCTCTACATTGGGAAACCAAGCGGAGACTTGGGGACCGCTTTGCAGAACACCTCCGCTCAGTTCGCAACAAACAACTGCACCTCCCAGTTGCAAACCATTTCCACTCCCCCTCCCATTCTCTAGATGACATGTCCATCATGGGCCTCCTGCACTGCCACAATGATGCCACCCGAAGGTTACAGGAACAGCAACTCATATTCCGCTTGGGAACCCTGCAGCCATATGGTATCAATGTGGACTTCACCAGTTTCAAAATCTCCCCTTCCCCTACTGCATCCCTAAACCAGCCTAGTTCATCCCCTCCCCCCACTGCACCACACAACCAGCCCAGCTCTTCCCCCCCACCCACTGCATCCCAAAACCAGTCCAACCTGTCTCTGCCTCCCTAACCGGCTCTTCCTCTCACCCATCCCTTCCTCCCACCCCAAGCCGCACCCCCAGCTACCTACTAACCTCATCCCACCTCCTTGACCTGTCCGTCTTCCCTGGACTGACCTATCCCCTCCCTACCTCCCCACCTATACTCTCTCCACCTATCTTCTTTACTCTCCATCTTCGGTCCGCCTCCCCCTCTCTCCCTATTTATTCCAGTTCCCTCTCCCCATCCCCCTCTCTGATGAAGGGTCTAGGCCCGAAACGTCAGCTTTTGTGCTCCTGGGATGCTGCTTGGCCTGCTGTGTTCATCCAGTCTCACATTTTATTATCTTGGAATTTTCCAGCATCTGCAGTTCCTATTATCTCTGATAAGAAGGAAGTGGAAGCTTTGGAAAGGGTGCAGAGGAGGTTTACTAGGATGTTGCCTGGTATGGAGGGAATGTCTTACGAGGAAAGGCTGAGAGACTTGAGGATGTTTTCGTTAGACAGAAGAAGGTTGAGAGGAGACTTAATTGAAACATATAAAATAATCAGAGGGTTAGATAGGGTGGATAGGGAGAGCCTTTTTCCTAGGATGGTAACGGCGAGCATGAGGGGGCATAGCTTTAAATTGAGGGGTGAGAGATATAGGACAGATGTCAGAGGTGTTTTCTTTACTCAGAGAATAGTAAGGGAATGGAACGCTTTGCCTGCAATGGTAGTGGATTCGCCAACTTTAGGTACGTTTAAGGCGTCATTGGACAAGCATATGGACGTACATGGAATAATGTCGGTTAGATGGGCTTCAGAGTGGTATGACAGGTCGGCACAACATCGAGGGCCAAAGGTCCTGTACTGTGCTGTAATGTTCTATGTTCTACGACACTAAATTGAGTGGAAAGGCAAACGATGCAGAGGATGTGTAGAGCCTGCAGAGAAATTTACATAGGTTAAGTGAATGGACAAAGGTCTAGCATAATGGAATGCAATGTTGGTAAATGTGAAGTTATCCACTTTGGAAGTAAAAATAGTTGGTCTGATTATTATTTAAATGGTGAAAGATCGCAGCATGCTGTTGTGCAGAGAGACTTAGGAGTGCTTGTACATGAATCACTAAAGTTGGTTTAGAGGTACAGCAGGTAATGAGGAAGAAAAACAGAATGTCTGGTTTCATTACGAGAAGGATTGAATTTAAGAGCGGGGAGGGTCTGCTACAATTGTACAAGATGCTGGTGAGGTCACACCTGGAATATTGTGCACAGTTCTGGTCTCTGTACTCAAGGAAGGATATATCAGCTTTGGAGACGGTGGCAAGGAGGTTCACCAGGTTGATTCCGGAGATGAGGGTGTTACCCCTGTGTGGAGAAGTTGAGCTGCCTGGGAATGAGAGAGGATCTTATAGAAACCTATAAAATTATGAAAGGGATAGATAAGATAGAGGCAGGCAAGTTGTTTCCAGAAGTGGGACAGGCTGGGATGAGGGGACATAGCCTCAAGATTACAGGGAGTACATTTAGGACAGAGATGAGGAGGAACTGTTTTCTCAGAGTGGTAAGTCTATAGAATTCTCCGCCCAAGGAAGGAGTAGAGGCAGCTTCATTCAATATATTTAAGACACAGTAGGATAGATTTTTGCATGGTAGGGGGATTAAGTGGTATGGCCATTATGCAGGTGGGAGGAGCTGAAACCATGGATAGATCAGCCATGATTTTATTGGATGGCAGAACAGGCTCAATGGGATGAATGGGCTGCTCCTGATTCTATCTCGTATTGTGACCTTATAAAACCCTGCCCCCTACACTAGCTGTTGGCCATGCATTCTTCTGGTCTATTTTTCTATTTCTACCCTCACTGGCGTGTGGCACTGGGAGTAATCTGGGATCACAGCCCTTGAAATACTGCTTTTTAAATTCTTACCTAACTCCCGGTACACATTTTGCAGGACCCCATCCCTTTCTTTCCCTATGTCATTTGTACCGGTGTGCACAATGACCTCTGGCTGTTCACCCTCCCGGCTTCAGAATGTTCTGCAACAGCTTAGAGATATCCTTGCCCCTGTCACCCAGAAGGCAACACACCATCCTGGTGTCTCTTCAGCATCCACAGAATCTCCTGTCTGTCCCCCTCATAACTGAGTCTCCTATTAACATCAGTTTGTCTAAATGCGTCCTTTCCCTCTGAGCCTCAGAGCCGGTCACAGAGCCACTGATCTCTGATCTCTGTGTGGTTAAGACTCTCTCTGATGAAGGCTGTAGGCCCGAAACATCAGCTTTTGTGCTCCTGAGATGCTGCTTGGCCTGCTGTGTTCATCCAGCTCCACACTTTGTTATCCTGGATTCTCCAGCATCTGCAGTTCCCATTACCTCTGATCTCTGATCTGACTGCTGCTTCTCGTCGCTGAAAGGCCATTCCCCCCAACAGTATCCAAAGTGGTATAATTGCTATTGAGGGCAATGGCCACAGGTGGACGCTGCACTATCTGCCTCCCACCTTTTGGTGGTCTTCTGGTGGTCATCCAGCTACATACAGCATGCACTTTAGGAGTGACCACTTCACAAAAGCTCTTATCAATGATGGTCTCTGCATTGTGAATGATCCTAAGTGCATCCAGCTCCAGCTCCCATGCCTGAACACGGTCTGTCAGGAGCTGTGCCAGGGGCACTTCCCGCAGGTGTAACTACCAGGGAAATTGGAAGTCTCCATGATCTCCCACATACTACAAGAGGAGAATGCCGCTGCCCTAACTACCCTCCCTACTGCCTTCAGTCTATGCATGGTCAGCCTCTTGAGCGAAACCTCTCGGGCAAACACCATGGCACTTCCATTCTAACAGTGGCCCACTCTCTCAATGGCTGCTCCCTTCTACACCTTTACCTTACCAATTATCTTCATTCTCACAGAGTCCCTTTTGTTTTGGTCAGAGCAGGAGGGAGGGTGGAAACACCAATGTAGTATTTCAGTATTAACCACACCTTGCCCTGACTGGCTCTACAGTCATGTTGACTGTGGCAATGTCTCCGAGAATTTGTCCTCTGCCGTCAGCCGGAGGTCTCCTGTACAGTCATGATGGTATGGGGGGTAATGTATTGACGTGGTTAGAGAACTGGTTGGCGGACAGGAAGCAGAGAACTGAAATATACTGCATCCACTGTACCTGGTGTGGCTTCCTCTACATTGGGGAAACCAAGCGGAGGCTTGGGGACCGCTTTGCAGAACACCTCCGCTCGGTTCACAATAAACAACTGCACTTCCCAGTCGCAAACCATTTCCACTCCCCCTCCCATTCTTTAGATGACATGTCCATCATGGGCCTCCTGCAGTGCCACAATGATGCCACCCGACGGTTGCAGGAACAGCAACTCATATTCCGCTTGGGAACCCTGCAGCCATATGGTATCAATGTGGATTTCACCAGTTTCAAAATCTCCCCTTCCCCCACCGCATCCCTAAACCAGCCCAGTTCGTCCCCTCCCCCCACTGCACCACACAACCAGCCCAGCTCTTTCCCTCCACCCACTGCATCCCAAAACCAGCCCAGCCTGTCTCCGCCTCCCTAACCTGTTCTTCCTCTCACCCATCCCTTCCTCCCACCCCAAGCTGCACCTCCATCTCCTACCGACTAACCTCATCCCACCTCCTTGAACTGTCCATCTTCCCTGGACTGACCTATCCCCTCCCTACCTCCCCACCTATACTCTCCTCTCCACCTATCTTCTTTTCTCTCCATCATCGGTCCGCCTCCCCCTCTCTCCCTATTTATTCCAGTTCCCTCTCCCATCCCCCTCTCTGATGAAGGGTCTAGGCCCGAAACATCAGCTTTTGTCCTCCTGAGATGCTGCTGGGCCTGCTGTGTTCATCCAGCCTCACATTTTATTAACTGAAATAAACAGGTCCTTTTCAGAGTGGCAGGCAGTAAGGCTGAGTTCAGCGCTGGGACCCCAGCTGTTCTCAATACACATAAATAATTTGGATGAAGGAATTGAATACAATATCTTCAAATCTGCAGATGACACTAAGCCGGGTGGCAGTGTGTGCTGTGAGGAGGATGTGGAGCAGGGTAACGTGGACAGACTGGCTGAGAGGGTAATTACCTGGCAAATGCAATGGACTGTGGATAAGTGTGAGGTCACCCATTTTGGTCACAAAAACAGTGAAGGCAGATGATTATCTAAACGGTGGCAGGTTAGGAGAAGGTGAGGTGCAACGAGACCTGGGTGCCATGGTGGAACAGCCACTGAAGGTTGGTAAACAGGTGCAGCAGGCGGTGAGGAAAGCTAATGACATGTGGCCTTCATAGCGAGAGAATTTGAGTATCGGAGTAAGGATATCCTGTTGCAGTTATACAGGGCCTTGGTGAGGCCACACTTTGAGTAATGTGAGCTGTTTTGATCTCAGCTTACAAACCATCCTATCATATGGAATCTTGTTGAAGTCCATATAGATAATGTCCAACGCTCTGCCTTGATGAATCATCTCTGTCACATCTTCAAAAAGCTGTACAGTCATGATGGTATGGGGGGTAATGTATTGACGTGGTTAGAGAACTGGTTGGCGGACAGGAAGCAGAGAACTGAAATATACTGCATCCACTGTACCCGGTGTGGAAGGACATTCTTGTTATTGAGGGAGGAAGGACATTTTTGCAATTGAGGGAGACCAGCGAAGGTTCACCACACAGATTCCAGTGATAATAGGAACTGTAGATGCTAGAGAATCCGAGATAACAAAGTATGGATCTGGATGAACACAGCAGACCAAGCAGCATCTCAGGAGCAGAAAAGCTGACGTTTCGGGCCTAGACCCTTCATCAGAAAAGTGGGATGGGGAGAGGGTTCTGAAATAAATAGGGAGAGAAAGGGAGGCAAATCGAAGATGGATAGAGGAGAAGATAGGTGGAGAGGAGACAGACAAGTTAAAGTGGGGATGGAGCCAGTAGAGGTGAGTGTAGGTGGGGTGGTAGGGAGGGCATAGGTCAGTCCGGTGGCAGGACTGACATATGAGGAAAGACTGGATCGACTGGCCTTGTATTCACTGGGAATTTAGAAGAATGTGGGGGTTCTCACAGAAACATGTAAATTCCTGATAGGATTGGATCGGCTAGATTTGGGAAGAATGTTCCTGATGTTGGGGAAGTAAGGGATAAGCCATTCAGGACTGAGATGAGGAAGAATTTCCTCACTCAGAGTTGTGAACCTGTGGAATTCTCTCCCACGGGAAGCTGTTGGGGCCAGCTCATTAAATATATTCAAGAGGGAGCTGGATGTGGCCCATGAGTCTAAAGGAAACAAGGATAATGGGGAGAGGACAGCAATGGGATACTGTGATTGCATGTGCAGCCATCATCATATTGAATGGGAGTGCAGGCTCTTCGGCTGAATGGCCTACTCCTGCACCTATTTTCTACGTGTCTATGACGTGATAGCTAGGGAACATGAAAAATAAATAGTGATTTCTTGAAAAAAAGCTCATTATTACAGAAGAGGAAGTGCTGGAACTCTTAAAATGCATTAATGTAGATAAATCCCCTGGACCTGATCAGTTGTTTCGCAAAATGCTCTGGGAAGCTCGGGAAAAGTTTGATGGGCCCCTTGCTCAGATATTTGTACCATCGACAGCCACTGTTGGAAGACCGTATGGTGGCTAATGTGCCAATATTTAAGAAAAACTGTAAGAAAAGCCAGTTAGCTATAGAGCAGAGAACCTTGTATCAGTGGTTGGTAAGTTGTTGGAGGGGATTCTGTGGGGAAGGATTTACATGCATTTGGGATTAGGGATAATCAATATGGCTTTGTGCATGGAAAACTGTCCTATTAAATTGACAGAGCTTTTTGAAGATGTGACAGAGATGATTCATCAAGGCAGAGCGTTGGACATTATCTGTATGGACTTCAACAAGATTCCATATGGTAGGATGGTTTGTAAGGTTAGATCATGTGGGATCCAGAGAAAACCTCACCTGCTTATTACAAAATTAGCTTGAAACTAAGAGACAGTGGGTGGTAGTAGAGGGTTATAGAATCATAGAGTTGTACAGCAGGGAAACTGACCCTTCGTTCCACTTCATTGACACTGACAAGATACCCCATATTAACCTGGAGCCATTTGCCAGCATTTGGCCATTATCCCCACCCCCGATGCTTCTTATTGATGTGCTCATACAGGTGCCTTTTAAATGTTGTAATTTTACCAGCTCTCCTCCACCCGCTTGGGGGCGTGAGGTTAGGTGTGGTGCAGCTACTGTTCAGTCTGAAGGAGGCCCGCCTGAGACACATTTATTTCTTCAGGCAAACAAAGTGTGGAGCTGGATGAACACAGCAGGCCAAGCAGCATCTCAGGAGCACAAAAGCTGACATTTCGGACCTAGACCCTTCATCAGAGAGGGGCATAGGTAGAGGGTTCTGGAATAAATAGGGAGAGAGTGGGAGGCGGACCGAAGATGGAGAGAAAAGAAGATAGGTGGAGAGGAGAGTATAGGTAGGGAGGTAAGGAGGGGATAGGTCAGTCCAGAGAAAACGGACAGCCCAGCTTGTCCCGGCCTCCCTAACCTGTTCTTCCTCTCACCTCTCCCCTCCTCCCACCTCAAGCTGCACCTCCATTTCCTACCTACTAACCTCATCCCACCTCCTTGACCTATACTCTCCTCTCCATCTATCTTTTTTTCTCTCCATCTTCGGTCCGCCTCCCCCTCTCTCCCTATTTATTCCAGAACCCTCTCCCCATCCCCCTCTCTGATGAAGGGTCTAGGCCTGAAAGGTCAGCTTTTGTGCTTCTGAGATGCTGCTTGGCCTGCTGTGTTCATCCAGCTCCACACTTTGTTAGATTGGATTCTCCAGCATCTGCAGTTCCCATTATCTCTACTTCTTCAGGCAACAGGCTTTCATCTTCCTGGCCCTGGAGAAGATCACAATTCAACACCAGGATGGTTTATACGAGATGTTCCGGAGTGTTTGTGGTGTTGTGCCTGGAAGGAGGAGTTTCCTTGGTCAAGGACATCAATGGAGTGGAGGGAGAGCATCCACATGGGAGGAAAGCCTGCAAGAAAACTAAACACTTGTGAATGGCCTCCCAGGACAATTCCCCAGGTGAACCTGAGACCATTGGCCCCAGGTTGGGGTGGAATTACTCCTGGTGGGTAGCGGTCCTGAGCCCCTCATCACAGCACAGTATTTGAAACCTGGCCCATTGATGATAAGTGCAGCAGTGAGCAGGCAGTGCCCTCCTGCTTTCTCCAGCCCCTTGCATGTCCCAAAACCCATGAGGGAAAAGAAAGGAGACAGTTGTGGGGACGGTTTGGTTGTAGACAACAAGACAGTGGAGAGATGGAGGTATCGCTTGCTCTCCCACTGCCATAGAATCAGCACCACTCCTTGGGGCCTCAAGGACGGGGGATGTTCAGTTTTAACAACACCTCCCCTAAGGGTGAGCACGTAGTGTAGGGTAGGGAAACCCTTTCTCATCTCACTACGGGAGGGGACATGAACCCACCTCTGCAGTCACTGTGACTGAACCAGGCACCTCAGAGGCTGAATTGGACATGGCCGCTGAGGTCTTGCCTATGCTACAGGAACTGCAAGGCCTCGAAGTGCTGCCTGTGCTGACTAGAGACTGCAGTGGGGATGGTTACCCTGAAGGCACCCTGGATGGTAGTAATGAAGGAGAATGCAATCTCGGTCCCTCCTGTGCATTTATGTCGGGCACCCCCAGCCTTACCGGGGATCATTTCCTAGACACAGGGTTGACCAGCTGGAGAGCATTTTCAGCCTAGATAAATACTTTCTGATTTACTAGAGGATTTGCAGAGGAGATTTACTAGGATGTTGCCTGGTATGGAGGGAAGGTCTTACGAGGAAAGGCTGAGGGACTTGACGCTGTTTTCGTTAGAGAGAAGAAGGTTGAGGGGTGACTTAATTGAAACATATAAAATAATCAGAGGGTTAGATAGGGTGGATAGGGAGAGCCTTTTTCCTAGGATGGTGATGGCGAGCACGAGGGGCCATAGCTTTAAATTGAGGGGTGAAAGATATAGGACAGATGTCAGAGGTAGTTTCTTTACTCAGAGAGTAGTAAGGGAATGGAACGCTTTGCCTGCAACGGTAGTAGATTCGCCAACTTTAGGTACATTTAAGTCGTCATTGGACAAGCATATGGACGTACATGGAATAGTGTGGGTTAGATGGGGTTCAGATCGGTATGACAGGTCAGCATAACATCGAGGGCCGAAGGGCCTGTCCTGTGCTGTAATGTTCTATTTAAGTCCTTTTATTTTTGTTTCTGTTTGGTTTTGAGTTTTTGGTTCGGTGCCCCAGAAAGAGGGCTGTATTATTTCCCCTTTGTCTCAACTTTGCAGCCCTTGAAAGAACAGGGGGCTTTTATTTTGACCCAGTGTTGTCCTGTTGATGGGGTCAGTGTAAGGGGAATTTTATTTTCATTTGCAACGAGTAGAGGAACTTTTCTGTCTGACCTTTTCGACCATTGTTGTGCCTGTCCTGGGTGCCTTCAGTGGGGATGCAGCTGAGAGAGTTTGATTTTTAGTTTCTTTCGTATTTGATTGAGGCATGAAATGTTTATTCCACATGTCGACCCTTTACTGCCCCTGACCCAAGAGTGGTTGATGGAGACAGAGTTGAGAAAAACCAGTTTTTGTTTGATTATTTATTTTTGTAGTTGGGGAGCTTTGACTTTTCTGTTTTGAAAGAGTAGAGTGAGTTTTCTGCTATACTTAATCCAGTACTGTCGCCATCCCAGCAGTGTCAGTGGTGGGGTGGTTGGTGGAATGGTTTGACAATTCTGTTTGTTTAAAAGAGAAGGGGGTTGTTTTGCCGACTGAAGGCCTGTGACCAACAGTGCTGGCTCCACGGCTGTTTGTCAAAATGTGAATGTAGGAAGCACAGTTAATAAATGTGCAGGTGAAACCAAAATTGGAGATGTAATGAACAATGAGGAAGATGATCTCAGAGTATAACACAATCTTGAACAGATGGGCCGATGGCCCAAGAGGTAGCAGGCAGAGTTTAATATAGGTAAATGTGAGGTGCTATGGTAAGGCAAGTTAGAGCCGGGCATTTCCCGGGACTTATCCAGAACAGAAGGGCTTGACCGTATGGGGAGAGGCTGAATAGGCCGGGGCTATTTTCCCTGGAGCATCGGAGGCAGAGGGTTAACCTTTATAAAGGTTGATAAAATCAGGAGGTGCATTGATCAGGTGAATAGGCAATGGACTTTTCTGAGGGTTGGGAAGTCCAAAACTAGAGGACACAGGATTAAACTGAGACGAGAAAGATTTAAAAAGGACTTGAGGGGTAATTTTTTCTCAGGGGGTGAAATATGGATCGAGCTGCTGAAGGTAGTGGATGCATCTGGTTGGGCACATGAATAGGAAGCATGTGGGATATGGGCCAGATGTTGGCAAGTAGGACTAGGTCAGATTAGGATGAGTTGGGCCAAAGAGTCTGTTTCTCTGCTACAACTCCATAAGATCAATACTGTTCCCCCTTTAAAGGACGCTGTGTGAATCAATTGGGTTTTTCATAAATTCAGAAGTTTCATGATCATCAAACTCTCCCACATGCTGTCTTGATTTGAGCGGATGTCTGCAGGGTATTAGTGAAGGGATCTGGAATTTGTATCTCATTTCTTACGAGTCATTGTTATATTGCTGGCTGCTTAAAAACTTCAGCAGCTTGGAGGAGCTGCAGTAAAACATGATGGTTTTGTTCCAGGGATCAGAGGCTGCTGTTACTAGATTAATTTGGCAAATTTCGGTGTGCTCTAGAGTTTGAGAGGAAACTTGGCAGAGGTGTTCAAAGTCATGCGAGACAGAGTCAATGGAAAACAAACTGTTTCCATTGGGAGCAGGATCAAGAATTAAAGTACATTGAGTGCAGATGTTTGGAAAAAGCAGTAATCGCATCACGAGGACAAATGTTTTTACATGGCAAATGGTTACTTTATTATTTTCTTCCACTTCCTGGCCAACATTTATTGCCAATCCCTAATTACCCAGCAAGGACTTTATTGCAGTGAGTCTGGAATCACATGTCAGCCAGATCAGATAAATTGTCAACAAAGCACAAAGATAGGTTTTTATAGCAATCAACAGGAGTCACATTGTCACCATTAGGGCGAGCTGCTTTTTATTCCTGGTTTTTACTGAATTCACATTTCACCATGTGATGTGGTGGGATGAGAATCCGCATCCCCAGAACATTACCTGGGGCTCTGGGTCACTATTCCAATCAAGTAATCACCACGTCACCAACTTCTCGTCAACTTTAAATGCACTGCCTGAGTGTGGTTGCAGATTCTATTGTGGTTTTCACAAAAGGAGTCAGATCAGAAACAGAAATGAAACAAATTGCAAGGCTATGGGGATGAGCTGAGATAAAAAGGCGTGGAGCTGGAGGAACACCGCAGGCCAGGCAGCATTAGAGGAGCAGGAAAGCTGATGTTTCAGGCCGAGACCCTCTATAGGGATGATCTGACTGCCTCCAACAAAGAGTTTAACAAGTTTGAACTGTAAGCTTCAGAGATAATGGGAACTGCAGATGCTGGAGATTCCAAGATAATAAAATGTGAGGCTGGATGAACACAGCAGGCCAAGCAGCATCCCAGGAGCACCTGGGATGCTGCTTGGCCTGCTGTGTTCATCCAGCCTCACATTTTATGAACTGTAAGCTTGTTAGCTTTAACAGGAAGCTGACTAGATCTAAAGGAGAGCTAACACAGATCTCTATGATGCAACCAACTCTATAATTCCAGAGGATTATCAAGACTGATCATCCTCACCTGAAGCAGTTCCTTGTCCATGTGAAGTAGCTCCTTTAATCTTGGTCTCCCAACCAGTTCCTGATGAATGACTGATGGTTCTGTTACTGAAAACAGTGAACACTGTTCCATTTCCACGGTTCCCATCGTAAATGGCAAATTCTTCACTCTCTGCTGCTGAAAGGTTTAAAACCAGGCTCCAGATCAGAAATACCAAAAACACATTGCAGGCGGACATAGTAAATGGTCACAATCCTCTGCTGTCCACTTCAGAGTTCTGTCCCTTTGTTAACACATAGTTTTCTGCCTGCCCTCCTCATCAATCTCCCTTCCCTTTTGAGTTTCTCTGTGCTTGTGCTCTCAATGTTTCTGTGTCTCAGCTTGTTTCTGAGTCTGTGTCATTCTGTGATTCATGTCAGAAATAACTTTGTAACAGACCAGCATTAACCAGGAAGTAAGAGGAAACTCTGAAAAATAGATAGGATCGAACGAGTTGGGAGCAGGACCATGTACGTTGATGGGCAGTGCATTCTGTTGGGACTTTAAATTCCTACAGCACAAATGCTGAATGCACAGGGCAGGTTTCTGACTTATTATGCTCCCTGTTGCTTTTTCAGAGACACCAGGCTAGAAATTCCGGCAGAGAGATCACTGCTGTAATGGCAAAGATTGTAGTGTGAGTCTGAACCTGCAGAAATCCCCATGGAGCTGACTGAGTTGGAGTTGGAGATTTCAGAAGCTTCCGACTCACTTCATTTTAGTAATTACCAGGAAATATTCGAGGATTAAATAATCTGCTCAAACTCCTGGGACCCAACAGCCCACTGACCAATCATGATCCCTTGATATTGTTCAGCATAACATTTCTCAAACCCACAGTTTGATCCTATTGGGCCAGATTACCCTCCACTGAACCCAACAGGCCACCTCCCTAACCCCAAGTGATACCCTCAACGCAACATCACCAGTGACCAAACTCCACCAGAGCCCAACAAACACTGCTCAGCCCAACTCCCTGACTGATCTAACCTCACATCCCCAGCCCGTCTGATGGTCACTCATAATTCCCTGACACCTCCCAACCTGTTCTCCTGACCCTTCCTACTGCTCCAAGACCTGACCTGACATTCCCCAGAATATTCATGACCCAATCCCAATCCTAGTCAACGCACAGGCCTGACCATCACTACACACCCCTGCCCCCAGCTAAAACAGTCATCCATTTAATTTTCACCCAAACCCTCATCCACCCAGCAGACACTGGAGCAGACATTTATCCCACAGACCTCTCCTCTCTGACATTTTCTACTGGCTGTGGGACATTTCATAACTGAATTAACACTCGATAACTTCCATGCTGATCACCTGAGCTGGTGGCTGTCACCAATCCTGGATTCACCTTGGCTATATTACAACAGAAGGCACTTTGGCAAAGAGATAATGGGAACTCAGATGCTGGAGAATCCTAGGTAATACTGTGTAGAAATGGATGAACACAGCAGGCCAAGCAGCATCTTAGGAGCGGAAAGCTGACATTCCAGCCTAGACCCTTCAAAGTGTGTATAGCCCAGACCATCATGAAGCCAACCTACCAACTATGGCCTCCATTTACACTTCTTGTTGCCATGGAAATGCTACCAACTTCAAAGACCCCCCCTACCCCAGTAACAATCTCCTACAACGTCTGCTGCCAGGCAGGTGATGTGGAGGTGGTGGTGTTGGGCTGGGATGGACAGGTCAGGAAACACACAACACCAGGTTATAATCCAACAGTTTATGTGAAATCACAAGTTTTCGGAACCTCAGTCCTCCTTCAGGTGTTAGTGAGAGAGTTAGTATCAGACACGGAATTTATAAGCAAAAGATCAAAAGGTCACACCACTGATGAGGATGTACGAAATAAATCTAAGATGCTGTTAAACCTTTAATCAGTTGGAATATTTGAATTGATTGATATGTATATGTGAATCCCCGAATTCCTCTCAAGTCACTGTCCTGGGAGAACTAAAGGTTTTGTCAGAGTAAAGAAGAGGTAACATTTTAGGTCAGACAATGCATGTTAGGTGTGAGCCCTTGGTTACAATCTGTGTTCTGGCGTGGAGTCAGACTGGTTTTATTTCTAAAGTAGAAAATTATAAAATGCCACGTTGACTGTCTGTCTATAAATTGTGTGCTTTCTGGAAAAAAAATAGAAATAAAAAAAATAAAAACAGCATCTTAATTTTGTTTAATACATCCTCTTCAGAAAATACAGAAACTTGAACACATGCACGCTCAAGGACCACTTCTTCTCTGCAGTTATCAGACTGCTGAATGGGCCTCTCTAACTTGAAATGTGTTGTTGATCTTGCTTTGTGCGCCTCCTGTACAGCTGTAACCTTGTATTCCTCGGTCTGTCTAAACACCCTATGATCTATATGTCTTTGATAAAAGCCGAAAGAATTGTGGATGCTGTAAATCAGGAACAAAAACAGCAGTTGCTGGAAAAGCTCAGCAGGTCTGGCAGTATCTGTGAAGGGAGAGCAGAGTCAGTTCTGAGGAAGGTTCGCTGGATCTGAAACATTAACTCTAATTTTTTCTTCACAGATGCTGCCAGACTTGCTGAACTTTTCCAGTTCTGTATCTATACGTCTTTGTTTCTTATGATGTGTCCTTACTGTTCGCAAAATAAAACTTCTCACTGTAGTTAGGTACATGTGACTACAGTAAATCAAATCAAACTAAATCACAGGCCAATAACAATGGGACTCTTATGTTTGTAATACTAAATCATCTGGCTGCTGAGTACAGTCAGTTTCTCTGGATCGGAATTACCTCCTCAGAGGTGAGTGGAAGGATTCTCCTGCTGGGTGTCTGCAATGCCGGGGTAAGTTCACCCGAGCAAGTATGGAAATTTACAGTAAGAACAGAAAATGATGGAGAAACTGAAATCCCTACAGCCAATCTCCTGCCTTTCCCCCCCCCCGCCACCCCGCCATATCCTGCATATCATTACCATCCAAACAATCACCCCACGCCCCTCCACAATGCTTCAGATGAACCTACCTTCCCCTCATTTTCAGGCAGTGCATTCCAGACCCTCACTGCTCTGAGTGAAGAAGTATTTTCTCAGATCACCCTTGCTCATTTGCACATCACTTTCAATCTACGCCCTTCATGTTCTTGTGCCTCTTATGCGCAGGAACAATTTCTCCCTGTCGAATCTGATCAGCCCTGCTCATGGTTTTGAATTCCTCTGTCAGATTTCTCCCTCAGCTTTCTTCTGTTCAAGCTGGAAATCGATGTACACTGCATTAATTAGATTCCCCTCGTCAACCCTTTCATAGAAACATAGTTACATAGAAGCATAGAAGATAGGAGCAGGGGGAGACCATTTGGCCCCAATCACGGATGATCGTCCAACTCAACAGCCTAATCCTGCTTCCTCCCCTTAACCTGTGATCCCATTTGCCCCAAGTGCTGTATCTAGCCACCTCCTGAATACATTCAATGTTTTGGCATCAACTACTTCCTGTGCTAAAGAATTCCACAGGCTCAAAAAATGTCTCCTCGTCTCCATCCTAAATCGTCCACCACGAATCCTGGGGATGTGCTAGAAATTTTGAAAATCATGAGGATTTATAAGTCCCCTGGGCCAGACGGGAAATACCCAAGGTTCCTACGGGAAACGAGGGAAGAGATTACTGCCCCTTTGGCAACGATCTTTGTGTCCTCAATGTCCACTGGGGTTGTACCAGATGATTGGAGGGTGGCAAATAGGGAGGTGATGGCCCAATGGTGGTATTGCTGGACTATTATTCCAGAACCCGAGATAACGTTCTGGGGACCTGTGTTCGAATCCTGTCATGGCAGATGGTGGAATTTGAATTCAATAAAATATCTGGAATTAAGAATCTAAAGATGACCATGAGTCCATTGTCAGAACAACTCATCTGGTTCACTAATGTCCTTCAGGGAAGGAAACGAGCATCCTTACCTGGTCCTTCCTACATGTGACTCCAGACCCACAGCAATGTGGTTGACTCTTAACTGCTCTCTGGGCAATTAGGGATGGGCAGTAAATTTTGCTGAGCCAGCAACACCCTCATCCCCTTGATGGAAAAAGAAAGTTAAAAAAAAATTCCCTTGTTCAAGAAAGGGAGTAGGGATAATCCTGGGAATTACAGATCGGTTAGTCTTACTTCTGTAGTGGGCAAATTATTGGACAGGATTCTGAGAAATAGTACTTATGATTATTTGGAAACGTACAGCATGATTAGAAATAGTCAGCATGGCTCTGTGAGGGGCAGGTCATCACTCGCAACAACTGCTCCTTAAACAGCCTCCACATGTCTGCTGTGACCTTTCCATGGAACAATTGCTCCCAATCTGTATTTCTCAACTCCTGTCTGATAGCGTCATAGTTTTCTTTTCCCCAGTTAAATATCTTCCCCTGGTAACTGCTGCTTTCCCTTTCCATGGCTATGGTAAATGTGAGGCTGTTGTGGTCACTGTCGCCAAAGTGTTCTCCCGCCACGAGATCTGACACCTGTCCTGGCTCATTGCCGAGCACCAAATCCAAAATGGCCTCCCCCCTCGTCGGCCTGCCCACATACTGAGTAAGGAAACCCTCCTGAACACACCTGACAAAAACGGCTCCATCCAAACCATCTGCACTAAGGACGTTCCAATATATATTGGGAAAGTTGAAGTCACCCATAACCACAACTCTGCTACGTTTGCACTTTTCAACAATCTGCCGGCCTATGAGTTCTTGAATCTCCCTCCTGCTATTTGGGGGTCTGTAGAAAACCCCCAGTGAGGTGACTGCTCCCTTGCTGTTCCTAACTTCCACCCATACTGACTCAGTCGACAAACCTTCCTCAGCAACCTCAGTAAACGAGTCCTCATCAAAGGTTCTTTCAGCCACCGTTATACTGTCCTTGACTAACAAAGCCACACCTCCCCCTCTTTTACCACCTTCCCTGACCTTAATGAAAGATCTAAGCCCTGGAACCTGCAACATCCATTCCTGACCCTACTCTATCCATGTCTCCGAAATGGCCACAACAACGGGTCCCTTTCGGAATGGCAGTACCACAAGGCTCGGTGCTGGGACCGCAGCTGTTTACAATATACATTAACGATATAGACAAAGGCATCAAAAGTAATTTTAGCAAATTTGCTGATGACACAAAGCTGGGTGGCAGTGTGAAATGTGAGGAAGATGTTATGAGAATACAGGGTGACTTGGACAGGCTTGGTGAGTGGACGGACGCATGGCAGATACAGTTTAATGTGATAAATGTGTGGTTATACACTTTGATGGCAAGAACAGGAAGGCAGATTACTACCTAAATGGAGTCAAGTTAGGTAAAGGGGAAGAACAACAAGATCTGGTGTTCTTGTACGTCAGTCAATGAAAGCAAGCATGCAGGTACAGCAGGCAGTGAAGAAAGCAAATGGCATGCTGGCCTTCGTAACAAGAGGAATTGAGTATAGGAGCAAAGAGGTCCTTCTGCAGCTGTACAGGGCCCTGGTGAGACCGCACCTGGAATATTGTGTGCAGTTTTGGTCTCCAAATTTGAGGAAGGACATTCTTGCTATTGAGGGAGTGCAGCATAGGTTCACGAAGTCAATTCCCGGAATGGCAGGACTATCATATGTTGAAAGATTGGAGCGACTGGGCTTGTATACACTTGAGTTTAGGAGGATGAGAGGGGATCTGATTGAGGTGTTTAAGATCATTAAGGGATTGGACAATCTGGAGGCAGGAAGCATGTTTCCACTGATGGGTGAGTCCAGAACCAGAGGACACAGTTTAAAAATAAGGGTTAGGCCATTTAGAACAGAGTTGAGGAAAAACGTCTTCACCCAGAGAGTGGTGGGTATATGGAATGCTCTTCCCCAGAAGGCAGTGGAGGCCAGGTCTCTGGATACTTTCAGGAAAGAGATGGATAGAGCTCTTAAAGATAGTGGAATCAAGGGTTATGGGGATAAGGCAGGAAGAGGATGCTGATTGTGGATGATCAGCCATAATCATAATGAATGGTGGTGCTGGCTCATTGGGCCGAATGGCCGATTCCAGCACCTACTGTCTATTGTCTATTGCCTCTGTGTTTTCTGCAATAGCATACCATGGGGAACCTTATCAAACACCTTCCTGAAATAGCTTACATTGTCCGAAATGCTGCCAGCTGACCTTTCAATATGGAATCAGGCGCCTTCAACCCAGAAGGTGTTGCCAGATGACACTAAGATTGGTGAAGTAGCAGATAGTGAAGGGGACTGTCAGAGATTACAGCAGAATATAGATAGATTGGAGAGTTCGGCAGAGAAATGGCAGATGGCGTTTCATGCAGGCAAATGAGAGGTGATGCATTTTGGAAGATCCAATTCAAGTGTGAAGTATATGATAAATGTAAAAGTCCGAGGGAAAATTGATGAACAGAGTGATCTGGGTGTTCAGGTCCACTGTTCCCTGAAGGTGGCAACGCAGGTCAATAGGGTGGTCAAGAAGACATACGGCATGCTTTCCTTCATCGGACGGTGTATTGAGTACAAGAGTTGGCAGGTCATGTTACAGTTGTCTCAGACTTTGTTTCGGCCACATTTGGAGTACTGTGTACAGTTCTGGTCGCCACATTACCAAAAGGATGTGGATGCTTTGGAGAGTGTGCAGAGGAGGTTCACCAGGATGTTGCCTGGTATGGAGGGCACTTGCTATGAAGAGAGGTTGAGTAGATTCGGATTATTTTCATTAGAAAGACAGAGATTGAGGGGGGACCTGATTGAGGTCTACAGAATCATGAGGGATATAGACAGGGTGGATAGCAAGAAGCTTTTTCCCCAGAGTGGGATACTCAGTTACTCGGGGTCATGAGTTCAAGGTGAGGGGAGAAGTTTATGGGAGATATGCGTGGAAAGTTCTTTACGGAGAGGGTGGTACGTTCCTGGAATTCGTTGCCAGTGGAGGTGGTAGAAGTGGGCACGATAGCATCATTTAAGATGTATTTAGACAGACACATGAATGGGCAGGGAGCAAAGGGACACAGATGCTTGGAAAGTAGATGACAGATTTAGATAGAAGATCTCGATCGTCGCAAGCTTGGACGACCAAAGGACCTGTTCCTGTGAAGTAATTTTCCTTGTTCTTTGTTATGAGAATGTTGGGCACACTCACCACCCACAAACCAAGGAACTCAAGCGACAAGAGACAGTAAGAACTGCTGATGCTGGAGTCTGAGATAAAACAGTGTAGACCTGGAGGAACACAGCTGGGCAAGCAGCATCATAGGAGCAGGAAAGCTGACGTTTGGGGTTGGGAACCTTCTTCAGAAGGATCTTCAGACCCTTCTTCAGAGCCTTCTTCTGAAGAAGGGTCCCGACCAGAAACATCAGCTTTCCTGCTCCTCTGATGCTGCCTGGCCTGCTGTGTTCTTCCAGCTCTACACTGTGTGAACTCAAGCAGCATGTTGCTTTCAGGGATAATGAGCTGAGAAATATGTGCAGATTAGTTAAATTGTCCTGGTGGGATCTAATGCCATACAACACACCTGACACCATATTGTAGCTTCAAAAAGAAGAAATTGTCTCATGTCGCTCAGCAATAATCAAGATTTGGAGGTGATGGTGTTGGACTGGGGTGGACAAGGTCAAAAGTCACACAACATCAGGTTATAGTCTAATAGGTGAAGTGACACGTGACAGAGGGGCAGCGCTTCGAAAGCTTGTGTTGGACTATCACCTGGTGTCGTGTGACTTCTGACCTCAGCAATAATCAAATATAGTAGGGTTACAGAGAGAGTGTGGGGAAATTGGACTGACTGGATTCTCCAGAAGGAGCCGACATGGACTTGATGGGCTGCAAAGAACCCAATCAGTAAAGAAACTGGCAAACAAATCCACAGTGAACTGAGATTTCACTACACAGCTAGTTAGCGGCAAGTGGAAGCAAAATGAAATGCAACTTTCACAGACACTTGGAAAGGAAGTATTTCCAGAGCCATGGTGCAGGTGAAGGGAAGTCAGGCAAATCAGGCAGTTCTTTCAAAGAGCTGGTACAGGTACGATGGCCCGAAAGGCGTCTTTCTTTATTGGGTTCTATGAAAACAAAATGCTGGGACTGCTTAGATGGGCCTCAATCACTGAAATTGTTCCCATTCATGACATTATCAGCTCTCACATTCCTCATTCTGTGATAGTTACTTGAGACTCCGGCCTGGCAACTCCTTTGCCCCTTTCTCTGAACGTCTTTTTCTGAATGTTCATGCACTCAATTGCCATGACTTTTAGATTAGATTAGATTCCCTACAGTGTGGAAACAGGCCTTTTGGCCCAACAAGTCCACACCGCCCCTTGGAACATCTCACCCAGACCCACACACCTCTGAACAATACGGGCAATTTCGCATGGCCAATCCACCCTAGCCTGCACATCTTTGGACTGTGGGAGGAAACCGGAGCACCCGGAGGAAACCCACGCGGACATGGGGAGAACATGCAAACTCCACACGGACAGTTACCCAAGGCTGGATTCGAACCCGGACCCCTGGTGCTGTGAGGCTGCAGTGCTAACCACCGAGCCACCGTGCCACCATAACTTTTTGCTGACTGACCTTTGATCCCTTAAGAAACAGTGGGGAACATACTGTTATACTAGTGAGCACTGCAAGTCCACTTTGTTATTTCACTGAGAGATGTTTCATATTCAGACCATGTACTTTTGTTTGCCTGTTCTCTGATGTAGGAAGTAGAGGACACAACAAGCACCAGTTCAGAACTGACAGTGAGACTCTCAGGGACAAACCCACAGTTCTGAACAATTTACATTGGCAGTGATGTTTCTTTCTATTTTTGAGAATATACTTCTTCATCAATCCTGTTCCTCAGGGATCAGCTTGTAAAATCTCACTGAGTGCAGTTCACCCCATGACTGACCCCATGGTATCTTTAACAGAGTAAAATACAACAAGGTGCTTCACAGAACTGTGACCAAACAAGATCTGAATCTGAGTCACATCAGATTGAATTAGAACCAAAGTCTAAGAATAAGGGGATAAGCCATTCAGGACTCACATCCCTACCCTAGTTTTTCAGAGGACACAGAATATTGTTCCTCAGGGATCAGCTTGTAAAATCTCACTGAGTGCAGTTATAGAACATAGAACATTACAGCACAGTACAGGCCCTTCGGCCCTCCATGTTGTGCCGACCTGTCATACCGATCTCAAGCCCATCTAACCTACACTATTCCATGTACGTCCATATGCTTGTCCAATGACGACTTAAATGTACCTAAAGTTGGCGAATCTACTACCGTTGCAGGCAAAGCGTTCCATTCCCTTACTACTCTCTGAGTAAAGAAACTACCTCTGACATCTGTCCTATATCTTTCACCCCTCAATTTAAAGCTATGCCCCCTCGTGCTCGCCGTCACCATCCTAGGAAAAAGGCTCTCCCTATCCACCCTATCTAACCCTCTGATTATTTTATATGTCTCAAATAAGTCACCTCTCAACCTTCTTCTCTCAAATGAAAACAGCCTCAAGTCCCTCAGCCTATCCTCGTAAGGCCTTCCCACCCGACCAGGCAACATCCTAGTAAAACTCCTCTGCACCCTTTCCAAAGCTTCCACATCAAAGAAACAAGGAAACCTACAGCACAGGAACAGGCCCTTCGGCCCTCCAAGTCTGCGCCGATCAAGATCCTCTGTCTAACCTGTCATCTATTTTCTAACGGTCTGTGTCCATTTGCTCCCTGCCCATCAATGTACCTGTCCAAATATATCTTAAAAGACGCTAACGTGTCTGCGTCTACCACCTCCGCTGGCAATGCGTTCCAGGCACCCACCACCCTCTGTGTAAAGAACTTTCAATGCATATCTCCCTTAAACTTTCCTCCTCTCACTTTGAACTCATGACCCCGACTAATTGAGTCCCCCACTCTGGGAAAAAGCTTTTTGCTATCCACCCTGTCTATACCCCTCATGATTTTGTAGACCTCAATCAGGTCCCCCCTCAATCTCTGTCTTTCTAATGTAAATAATCCTAATCTATTCAACCTCTCTTCATAGCTCGCACCCTCCATACCAGGCAACTTCCTGGTTTTCCTCCTCTGCACCATCTCCAAAGCATCCACATCCTTTTGGTAATGTGGCGACCAGAACTGTACACAGTACTCCAAATGTGGCCGAACCAAAGTGCTATACTTTGCCACACATGGAAGAGCCATACTTTCAAATCTCTGCATCTTCGTTACAGCTATTAGCCTGAAGATGGGTGACCTCTTGAGTGTCCTGTTGATTGGTTCATATATTTGGCCAGTGAAGGTGAAGTGGGTGGTGAGGCATAGGTTCATTAGTTTCAGCGTGTTGTCTGTGGAAATGGTGTTACTTGGGTCTCATTCTTTTAGGAATGTTGTAAGTGTTTCGTTTGCCAGTGATATGTCAAGCGAAGTGAATAACAAAGAACAAAGAAAATTACAGCACAGGAACAGGCCCTTCGTCCCTCCAAGCCTGCGCCGATCAAGATCCTCTGTCTAACCTGTCATCTATTTTCTAACGGTCTGTGTCCATTTGCTCCCTGTCCATCCATTTACCTGTCCAAATATATCTTAAAAGACGCTAACGTGTCTGTATCTACCACCTCCACTGGCAACGCGTTCCAGGCGCCCACCACCCTCTGTGTAAAGAACTTTCCACGCATATCACCCTTTAACTTTCCTCCTCTCACTTTGAACTCATGACCCCTGGTAATTGGATGAGGGCCCTGTGAGGGGTGAGGGCCCTGTGACAGGCAGTGTTACTTAGAAGAGCGGGTGAGGTCAGTCAGTGATACTGAGAGCAGCGGGTGAGGGCTCTGTGATGGGCAGTGTTACCGAGAGGAGAGGGTGAGGGCCCTGTGACAGTCAGTTAGTAAAAGAGAAAATAAAGAAAAAAATGGATGTTGAGGTTAGGGATAGATATTTGCTTACACTAGGTCAAGTTGACATAAGGAAGGAGGAAGTGTTAGGTATCCTAAAAGACATTAAGGTCCGGATGGGATCTATCCCAGGTTACTGAGGGAAGCCAGAGAGGAAATAGCCGGGGCCTTAACAGATATCTTTGCAGCGTCCTTAGACACGGATGAGGTCCCAGAAGACTGGAGGCTTGCTAATGTTGTCCCCTTGTTTAAAAAGGGCAGAAAGGATAATCCAGGTAATTATCGACCGGTGAGCCTGACGGCAGTGGTAGGGAAGATACTGGAGAAGATACTGAGGGATAGGATCTATTCCCAATTGGAAGAAAATGGGCTTATCAGTGATAGGCAACATGGTTTTGTGCAGGGAAGGTCATGTCTTACCAACTTAATAGAATTCTTTGAGGACGTGACAATGTTGATTGATGAGGGAAAGGCTGTAGATGTCATATACATGGACTTCAGTAAGGCGTTTGATAAGGTTCCCCATGGCAGGCTGATGGAGAAAGTGAAGTCACATGGGGTCCAGGGTGTGCTATCTAGATGGATAAAAAAACTGGCTGGGCAACAGGAGACAGAGGGTAGTAGTAGAAGGGAGTTTCTCAAATTGGAGACCTGTGACCAGTGGTGTTCCACAGGGATCTGTGCTGGGACCAGTGTTGTTTGTGATATATGTAAATGATCTGGAGGATGGTGTAGGTGGTCTGATCAGCAAGTTTGCTGATGGCACTAAGATTGGTGGAGTAGCTGATAGTGAAGGCGACTGTCAGAAATTACAGCAGAATATAGATAGACTGGAGAGTTGGGCAGATAAACGGCAGATGGAGTTCAATCCGGGCAAATGCGAGGTGATGCATTTTGGAAGATCAAATTCAAGGGTGAACGATACAGTAAATGGAAAAGTCCTGGTGAAAATTGATGAACAGAGAGATTTGGGTGTTCAGGTCGATTGTTCCCTGAAGGTGACAACGCAGGTCATTAGGGTAGTCAAGTAGGCATATGACATGCTTTCCTTCATTGGGCGGGGTATTGAGTACAAGAGTTGGCAGGTCATGTTACAGTTGTATAGGACCTTGGTTCGGCCACATTTGGAGTACTGTGTACAGTTCTGGTCGCCACATGTCCAAAAGGATGTGGGTGCTTTGGAGAGGGTGCAGAGGAGGTTCACCAGGATGTTGCCTGGTATGGAGGGTGCTAGCTATGAAGAGAGGTTGAATAGATTAGGATTATTTACATTAGAAAGACGGAGATTGAGGGGAGACCTGATTGAGGTCTACAAAATCATGAGGGGTATAGACAGGGTGGATAGCAAATAGCTTTTTCCCAGAGTGGGGGACTCAATTACTAGGGGTCATGAGTTCAAAGTGAGAGGAGGAAAGTTTAAGGGAGATATGCGTGGAAAGTTCTTTACACAGAGGGTGGTGGGCGCCTGGAACACGTTGCCAGCGGAGGTGGTAGACGCAGACATGTTAGCGTCTTTTAAGATATATTTGGACAGGTACATGGATGGGCAGGGAACAAATGGACACAGACTGTTAGAAAATAGATGACAGGTTAGACAGAGGATCTTGATCGGCGCAGGCTTGGAGGGCCGAAGGGCCTGTTCCTGTGCTGTAGTTTTCTATGTTTCTATGTAAAAGGTAACGCAGAGATCATAGAATGGGAGGAAGTTACACAATTATCCATTCTCAGGAGTTAATATTTTAAAATTCCCTGATGAACGAGATAGGTGTTAACTTCAATTGGCTGTGGTTACGAAGGTACAATCATGGAAAGCCGTTTGACCCATCAATCTGTACCACTAAAGCTACACTATATCTATACTAATCACACCTTCCACACAAGGCCCAGGGCCTTGAAAGGTATGACATTTCAAGTTCTCATTCAAATATATTTTAAAGATTATGAGGTTTCCCACCTCTATCAGATTCCCCCCTCAACTTCCCTGCTCCAAAGAAAACAGCCCTAGCTTATCCAGCCTCTCTTTGTCGCTGGAATGCTCCATCTCAGGCACCATCCTGGTGAATCTTCTCTGCACCCCGTCCAGTGTAATCACATCCTTCCTATAATGTGGGGACCAGAACTGCACACAGTGCTCCACCTGTGGCCTCACTAAAGTGCTGTACAGCCCCAGCATAACCTCCCTCCTCTTATTATCCATACCATATCTGAGAAAGGCAAGTGTCCCATATCCCTCCCTAACTCCCCGAGTAACCTGCCCTGCCCCCTTCAGGGGTTTGTGCACAAGCTGCCCAAGATCCCTCTCTCCCTCTGAGCTTCCTAATGTCCTGCTGGCCATTCAGTTTGTAAATGTGAGCGAATTTCAGTTAACATCCTTAAAAAAGCTCAAAGACTGAAAGGCATACTCCTGCTCTTAGTTTCTAACTGCACCCTGCTAAGAATGGCCTAAGAGCTCACCTAGTTGACTATCTTGGATCGCACTTGTGATTTTCCCAAATTAAACAGCAGTAGTGTACAAATCTCAGGTCCTGTATTAAGGACGAGGCCTAACAAGGTTTTTTGAATAGATTCAGTGGTCTCGTCTCCAGCTTTCTAAAGGTTTCCAGAGGTTGACCACCCTCTGAAGGAAAAAATGTTCCCTGATCTCAGTCTTAAATGATCTGGCCTGATTCTAGACCCCTCCCCAAATATTCCCTGCACCCAGTCTGTCCAGCCCTTTTAGAATCTTAGACATTTCAATCAGGTCCCCTCTCATCTTTCTAAACTCTAGTGAATACAGGCCAGTTGAACCAATCTCTGCTCATAGGACAGTCTGTTAGTCTCAGTCTCAGTATCAGTCTAGTGAACCTCCCCTGCTCTCCCTCTATGGCAGGTATGGCCTCTCACAGAGAGACCAAACCTGCAAATGAACTGGGTCTCTGTTTTAATAATCCAGTGATTATACCACTAGGCTACTGCATCCCTCCCATTGTCCTCTTTTGCTGCTCTAAGATGCTCCCAATCCTCAGGCTTGCTGCTGTTACTAACAACATAACGTGACTCCTCTTTAGATATTTAAGGCAGAAACGAGTCAGCTTTTGTGCTGGTCTGATTTCAGAGTTTGTGTCCAGGTAACTGTGGAATTCCACCCATTTCTGAGGCTAATGTCCATAAATCCCCAACTGATATTATTGCCCATTTGTTAGAGCACTAAAGGTGTGTCCTGACAATACTCTGAGTGTAGGAAATCTCTTTGCATCATCACCTTCACATCAAAAAGAGTCAGGTCTGTAATGAATGCAGTACTTAATTTGAAAATGGTTATTTTTATTTTTGTTTGGAGTGAGGATGTAACAATTGTTTCAAATATAATAAAAACAAAGTGCTGGAGAAATTCCAGGAGTACAATTGGAAAGATATCAATGGTTAACAGTTCCAGTGCAGTATGATTCTTCTTCTGAACCAATGCTTAAATCATCACATTTTTCTTCGCTCGCAATGCATAAACTGGAACAAAGAGTCTCAAACTGTTTCAATTAAAATAGTGTGAAGGAGGCTCTTGACATTTCTATTTAACTTTTGCACTTTTTAAAATTAAATAAATGAGTAATTTTTAATCAAGAGCTACATTTTTAAGAAAAATAATAAAATCATCTGTTGGAATATTGTAATGACTGCTAAACAATTGAATTATTGCTGAACTAACTGTTGTGGAGTTGATCCATTTTACAATATGAATTGAAGTGGATCATCTCATACACACATATCATACGCCTCTGATATTTTTGTTCTGCTGTGATTTCTTCTACAGCTGGAGCTATACCTCTTTGTTCAGATTAAATCATATGCTGTTCAATAAACTGCCTCTAAATCTACTCCTTGCCTATGCCAATTTTCACATGTCCATACAACATAATACAGAAAAGAGTCTCTGTAAGAATCATGACTCATGGGCTATAATATGACTTTGTAGAAGAAGGCAGGTTCTTTGAAGTTCCACTGGCTGATATCAGAATCTGTGGAGAGAGGAAAACATCTTAATGAATGGTCGTTGATTTGTCACAGAATGACCTGTCTGCAACATTCTTTCCCTTTATATTTACTTTGTTCACTCACTGGTCGGTCTCTTGTCAAGAAAATTACCTTTGTGAAAATGAACTTCTCATAGAGTCATACAGCACAGACCAGTCCATGCCGAACAGAATCCCAAACTAAACTAGTCCCCTGCTCCTGGCCCATATCCCTCCAAACCTTTCCTATCATAGATCTATCTAAATGTCTTTTAAGCGTTGTAATTATACCCCCATCCACCACTTCTTCAGGAAGTTCATTCCATGTATGAACCACCCTTTGTGTAAAAAAATTACCTCATGCCTTTTTTGAATCTTTCTCCTCTCATCTTAAAAAATGTGCCACCAGTCCTGAAAACAGTCATTCAAGGGGAAAGAAAACTAACTTAACTCTATCAATATCTTTCGTTACTGTTATTCAAGAAAAATCCAGTGACAGACATCTACTTTAGGGCTTCTACTCATCGACTATTGCTCCACCTTCCTCCGGGTGTTCCGGTTTCCTCCCACAGTCCAAAGATGTGCAGGGTTAGGTGGATTGGCCTTGCTAAATTGCCCATAGTGTTCAGGGGTCTGTAGATTAGGTGGGCTATAGGGGGATGGGTCTGGGTGGGATTCTCCAAGGGATGGTGGGGACTTATTGGGCTGAAGAGCTTGTTTCCACACTATACGGATTCTATGATTAACACCATATTCCCTCCCAGACTGCTCTCAAAACTCCGAGATCTAGGTCTCAGCTCTCCACTCTGCAACTGGATCCTTAGCTTGCTGACACACAGGCTGCAGTGAGGATGGGTAACTATACATGCTGAAGGATGTGTTCTCAGACCCCTGCTGTACTCCCTCTACACTCACAACTGTGTGGCCAGATTTCACCAAATGACATCTACGAGTTTGCTGATGACACCACCATTGTCAGCTCCATTTCAAACAATGGGTAGCTAGAACACAGGGAGGAGATAGAGGGTTTGGTGTCGTGATGCAATGATAACAGCATCTCTCTCAATGTCAGCAAAACAAAAGAACTGAACTTCAGGAAGAAAGAAGGAGGACAGGCCCCTATCTACATCAACGGAGCTGAAGTGGAGAGCATTAAGTTCCTCTGAGGAACAATAACTGACATCTTGTCCTTGACTTCCCACGTAGATGCGATGGTCAAGAAGGCACAACAAAACCTCTTCTTCGTCAGGTGCTTAGATTTCAACATGCCCACAAAGACCCTCACCAACTTCTATAGCTTTGTACAGTAACAGCTCTGCCCAAGACAGTAAGAAATTACAGAACGTTGTGTGCACAGCCCAGACCATCATGGAAGCCAACCTTCCATCCATAGACTCTATTTATACAGCTCATTATTGGGGAAAGGCTGCAAATTTCATCAAAGACCCCTCCCATCCCGGTAATGATCTCCTACAACCAACTGTGTACAGTTCTGGTCGTCACATTACCAAAAGGATGTGGACACTTTGGAGAGGGTGCATAGTAGGTTCATCAGGATGTTGCCTGGAATGGAGGGTGCTAGCTATGAAGAGAGGTTGAATAGAATAGGATTATTTTCATTAGAAAGACAGAGATTGAGAGGGGACCTGATTGAGGTCTACAAAATCATGAGGGGTGTAGACAGGGTGGATAGCAAGAAGCTTTTTCCCAGAGTGGGGGACTCAATTACTAGGGGTCATGAGTTCAAAGTGAGAGGAGGAAAGTTTAAGGGAGATATGTGTGGAAAGGTCTTTACACAGAGGGTGGTGGGTGCCTGGAATGCATTGCCAGCGGAGGTGGTAGATGCAGACCCTTAGAAAATAGATGACATGTTAGACAGAGGATCTCGATCGGCACAGGCTCGGAGGGCCAAAGGGCCTGTTCCTGTGGTGTAATTTTCTTTGTTCTCTGTTCTCTTCCATCAGACAAAAGATACAGAAGCTTGAACACACACAGCAACAGGCTCAAAACAGCTTCTTCTCGGCTGTTATTAGACTGATGAATGGATTCTCTAACTTCAAACAATGTTGATCTTGTTTTGTGCACCTCCTGTGCGTACAACTTGTATGCCTCACTCTAAGCATCCCTATAATCTGCCTATACTGCTCATAATGCAAAACTTTTCACTGTACTTAGGTACATGTCACTGCAATAAATCAAATCAAATCAAATATTTGAGGTAGGATGTAATAGCAGTGGGCATTTCAGAGGTGAGTCACTTGATTAATTAACTAGGTCCTTGAAATATCAGACATTCATGTCAATTATTACTCAAGCAGAAGAACACTGAGCTTCAGGGTCTTGAATAAACAGATACATTCAATCTTCAAAATCTCCCCACTCCCAACCTCATCCCAAAAGCAGCCCAGCTCGTCCCCGCCATAGACATAGAACATAGAACATAGAACAGTACAGCACAGAACAGGCCCTTCAGCCCACAATGTTGTGCCGACCATTGATCCTCATGTATGCACCCTCAAATTTCTGTGACCATATGCATGTCCAGCAGTCTCTTAAATGACCCCAATGACCTTGCTTCCACAACTGCTGCTGGCAACGCATTCCATGCTCTCACAACTCGACCTCTTGACCTATCCGTCTTTTCTCCCACCTATCCGCTCTTCCCACCTCACTGACCAACCCCCACCCCCACTTCCTACCCAATAGTCCCATCCCCACCTCCTTGACATGTCTGTCTTCTGTCCCACCTACCTGCCCCTCCCTCCTCATTGACCACCCCCCCATCCCAACTCCCTACCTGCACTCACCTTTGCTGGCTGCATGCCCACCTCCTTGACCTGTCTGTATTCTCTCCACCTATCTTCTCCTCTATCCACCTTCTATCGTTGCCTCCCTCAAATTATTCCAGAGTCCCCTTCCCCTCCCCCGTTTCTGAAAAAGGGTCCTGACTTGAAATGTCAGCCTTCCTGCTCCTCTGATGCTGCCTGGCCTGCTGTGTTCATCCAGCTCTACACTTTGTCATCTCACTTTCAAGCCAGCTTTGCCACTTAATATGATCAGGTCTGATTTGATTGCAAATACAACTCCATACTCCCAACCAGCTTGAATTTAAGGCCATTTTTCCTCCTGTTCCCTCTGATTCTGTCTGCCAATTGGCCTAAATCTGTGCACCTATTTACTAGCCTCATTGATCAAGGGGAGATTTTCCCAATCCACTCTATCCTAGATTTTGTATACTTCAATTAAGTCATCCCTCAGTCTCCTCTGTTCTGAAGAAAACAACAGCAGTCTATTCAATCATTACCTGGACAGGTACATGGATGGGCAGGGAGCAAATGGTCACAGACCCTTAGAAAATAGATGACAGGTTAGACAGAGGATCTTGATCGGCGCAGGCTTGGAGGGCCGAAGGGCCTGTTCCTGTGCTGTAATTTTCTTTGTTCTTTGTTCTTATTCCTCTTAGCTGCACTTTGGGAATTCTGGCAATATTCTTAAAATCTGTTCTTTATTCTCTCCAATGCAATTACCTTTGCAGTGAAGAGGTGATGCAAGCTGCCTTCTTGAACTGCTGCAGTCTATGTGCTATATGTGGACTCACAGTTCTACACATACTGTATAGATTTGTCTCAGGGAGCACCAACCAAACCCACAACCACTTCCACCCAGAAGGACAAGGGCAGCAGATACATGGAAGCACCACCACCTCCAAATTCCCTTCTGAGAGCTTTCTACACTGTCCACTACACCACCAATTTTGGTGTCACCTGCAAACTTACTAAGCATACCTGTTTTATTCACACCCAGATCAGCTACATAAATGGCAAAAAGCCGTGTATCCAGCACCGATCCTTGTGCTAAACCACTGGTCACAGGCCTCCAGTCTGAAAGGCAACCCTCCACCACCACCACCCTCTGTCTCCTACCTCCAAGCTAATTTTATATCCAATGGCTAGCTCCCCCAAGATTCCCTGTGCTCTAACCTTACTAACCAGGCCACATGTGGAATCTTGTTGAATGTCTTACTGAAGTCCACACAGACAACATATGTCACTCTGCCTTCATCAGTCTACTTTGTCACCTCTTCAAAAAAACCCAATCAAGTTAGTGAGACACAACTTCCCACACACAAGCCCTATTGATTATCCCCAATCAGTCCTTGCTTTACCAATACACATAAATCCTACCCCTCAGGATTCCCTCCAACAACTTACCCACCACTGGCGTTAGGCTACCCAATCTGAGGTTCCATGGCTTTTCTTTAATCACCTTTCTGAAATAATAACACCACATTTACCGCCCACCAGTCTTCCAGCACCTCATCTGTGCCTATCGACGATACAAATATCACAGCAAGGGGCCCAGAAATAACTTCCATTGCTTCCCACTGAATTCCAGGGTACACCTGAGAATTTAGTCACCTTTGTGCATTTTAAGACATCCAGCACTTCCTCCACTATAATATGGACACTTTTCAAGATACCACTATTTAATTCTCCATGTTATGTACATTTCACATCCTTCTCCACAGTAAGCAGTAGCACGGTGGCTCAGTGGTTTGCACTGCTGCCTCACCGCACCAGGGACCTGGGTTCAATTCCACCCTCAGGCGACTGTCTGTGTGGAGTTTGCATATTCTCCCCCTGTCTCCGTGGGTTCGCTCCAGTTTCCTCTCACAGTCCAAAGAGGTACAGGTTAGAGTGGATTGGCCATGCTAAATTGCCCATAGTGTTCAGGGATGTGTAGAGTAGGTGGGTTATAGGGGAGTGGGTCTGGGTGGGTGCTTGGGGGTCGGTGTGGAGTTGTTGAGCCGAAGAGCCTGTTTCCACACTGTAAGGATTCTATGACTTGTGAAGTACTGATGTAAAATGCTCATTTAGTATCTCACCCATCTGTGGTTATACACAGAGAGTCTGGTCAAGATCATGTGGTATTCACTTTGGAAAGATATTGTGGGTCAACCTACAGCACATGGAATGCAGTAGTTCAGAAAGGCAGCTCACCACCAACTTCTCAAGGGACAGTCGCTGAATGTAAGCATGTAGGGGCAGCAGGCGGTAAAGAAGGCAAATGGTGTGTTGGCCTTCGTTACAAGAAGTTTCAAGTACAGGAGCAGGAATGTGTTGTTGCAGTTATACAGGGCCTTGGGGAGACCACACCTGGAATATTGTGTGCAGCTTTGGTCTCCTTTTCTGAGGGAGGATGCTCTTGCTCTTGGTGGAGTGCAGCGAAGGTTTACCAGATTGATTCTGGGGATGGAAGGTCTGAGGTATGAGGAGACATTGACGAGGTTGGGATTGTTTTCACTTGAGTTCAGATGAATGAGGGGGGTATCTCAAACAGACTATACAATTCTAACAGGACTAGCAGGGTAGATGCAGGATGATCCCGGTGGAATACAGGATTACAGAGTACTGGGTTAATGGTAAGTTTCTTGGTAGTGTGGATGAGCAGAGGGATCTCGCTGTTCATGTGCATAGATCCCTGAAAGTTGCCACCCAGGTTGATAGAGTTGTTAAGAAGGCATATGGTCTATTAGGTTTTATTGGTAGAGTTTTGGAGGCATGAGGTCATGTTGCAGCTGTACAAAACTCTGGTGCGGCCGCACTTGGAGTATTGCGTACAGTTCTGGTCACTGCATGATTGGAAGGATGTGGAAGCTTTCGAAAGGGTGCAGAGGAGATTTACCAGGATGTTGTCTGGTATGGAGGGAAGGTCTTATGAGGAAAGGTAGAGGGGCTTGAGGCTGTTTTTGTTAGACGGAAGGAGGTTAAGAGGCGACTTAATAGAGACATACAAGATGATCAGAGACTAGATAGGGTGGACAGTGAGAGCCTTTTTCCTTGGAACAGGTAGACATAGCTTTAAATTGAGGGTGACAGATATAGGACAGATGTCAGAGGCAGGTTCTTTACTCAGAGAGTAGTAAGGGCATGGAATGCCCTGCCTGCAACGGTAGTAGACTTGCCAACTTTAAGGCATTTAAATTGTCATTGGATAAACATATGGATAATAATGGAATAGTGTAGGTTAGATGGGCTTCAGATTGGTTTCACAGGTCGGCGCAACATCGAGGGCCGAAAGGCCTGTATTGCATTGTAATGTTCTATGTTCTATGATGTGGCTGTGTCCTGAACCGGATCACAGTATGAGGATTTGGGGTAGACCATTTAGGACAGAGATGAGGAGACGCTTCTTCACCCAAAGAATGGTGAGCCTGTGGAATTCTTTACCACAGGAAGCAGTTGATGCCAAAACATTGAATGTATTCAAGAGGTGGCTAGATATAGCACTTGGGTCAAATGGGATCAAGGTTATGGGAAGAAAGCAGGAATTGGGCCATTGAGTTGGACAATCAGCCATGATTGTGATGAATTGTTCATTGTTCTTCGTCCATTGTTCCCTGAAGTTGGCAACGCAGGTCAATAGGGTGGTCAAGAAGGCATATGGCATGCTTTCCTTCATCGGACGGGGTATTGAGTACAAGAGTTGGCAGGTCATGTTGCAGTTGTATAGGACTTTAGTTCGGCCACATTTGGAGTACTGTGTACAGTTCTGGTCGCCACATTACCAAAAGGATGTGGATGCTTTGGAGAGGGTGCAGAGGAGGTTCACCAGGATGTTGCCTGGTATGGAGGGTGCTAGCTATGAAGAGAGGTTGAGTAGATTAGGATTATTTTCATTAGAAAGATGGAGATTGAGGGGGGACCTGATTGAGGTTTACAAAATCATGAGGGGTATAGACAAGGGTGGATAGCAAGAACCTTTTTCCCAGAGTGGGGGACTCAATTACTAGGGGTCATGAGTTCAAAGTGAGAGGAGGGAAGTTTAAGGGAGATATGCGTGGTAAGTTCTTTACGCAGAGGGTGGTGGGTGCCTGGAACGCGTTGCCAGCGGAGGTGGTAGACACAGACACGTTAGCGTCTTTTACGATGTATCTGGACAGGTACATGGATGGGAGAGGGAGAGATAATGGGAACTGCAGATGCTGGAGAATCCAAGATAACAAAGTATGGGGCTGGATGAACACAGCAGGCCAAGCAGCATCTTGATGGGCAGGGAGCAAAGGGACACAGACCCTTAGAAAATAGATGACAGGTTTAGACAGAGGATCTGGATCGACGCAGGCTGGTCAGGCCAAAGGGCCTGTTCCTGTGCTGTAATTTTCTTTGTTCTTTGAATGGCGGAGCAGGGTCGAATGGCCAAATGGCCTTGTCCCGCTCCTATCTTCTATGCTTCTATGTATCTATGTTTCTATGTATGTCAATTAGGGATGGACCATAAATGTTGGCCTAGCCAGTGATGCTGACATCCCCTGTATGAAACATAATTAATAATCTGCCATCCTACCAGAGCGAACAACTTGACAGTAGCCATGTCAGAGTGTTCTTTAAATGTTGATAAATCGGGAAATGTTGCTGCGCAAAGGATTCCCAGTTTCTTTGTGCCAGTCATTAAAAGGAGATATGCAGTTATAGCAAGCAGTGAGGAAGGCAAATGGTAGGTGGGCCTTAATGGCAGCCTGAGTATAGAGCTGTTATAAGGCAGTATCTGTCAGTACCATCCTATCAAGTCCCCTGATCATCTTGAACGTTTCAATCAGATCACCTCACATTCTTCTGAATGGATCAAAATCCTGAAATTTCCTCCCTAACATTGTGAGTATTCCTACAACACGACACAAAATAGTACCGAGGGAGAGAATAAGGCCCCTTAAAGATCAGCTAGGCCACCTCTGTGTGGAACCGCAGGAGATGGAGGAAGTAGTAAACAAGCATTTTCCATCAGTATTTGTTGTGGAGAAGCATATGGAAGACTGGTGAGTTGGGCAGATAAATGGCAGATGGAGTTCAATCTGGGCAAATATGAGGTGATGCATTTTGGAAGATCAAATTCAAAGGCGAACTATACAGTAAATGGAAAAGTCCTGGGGAAAATTGATGAACAGAGAGATCTGGGTGTTCAGGTCCATTGTTCCCTGAAGGTGGCAACGCAGGTCAACAGGGTGGTCAAGAAGGCATATGGCATGCTTTCCTTCATTGGACGGGGTATTGAGTACAAGGGTTGGCAGGCTATGTTACAGTTGTATAAGACTTTGGTTCGGCCACATTTGGAGTACTGTGTGCAGTTCTGGTCACCACATTACCAAAAGGATGTGGATGCTCTGGAGAGGGTGCAGAGGAGGTTCACCAGGATGCTGCCTGGTATGGAGGGTGCTAGCTCTGAAGAGAGGTTGAGTAGATTAGGATTATTTTCATTAGAAAGACGGAGATTGAGGGGGGACCTGATTGAAGTCTACAAAATCATGAGGGGTATAGACAGGGTGGATAGCAAAAAGCTTTTTTCCCCAGAGTGGGGGCCTCAATTACTAGGGGTCATGAGTTCAAAGTGAGAGGAGGAAAGTTTAAGGGAGATATGCGTGGAAAGTTCTTGACACAGAGGGTGGTGGGTGCCTGGAACGCGTTGCCAGCGGAGATGGTAGACGAAGACACATTAGCATCTTCTAAGATATATTTGGACAGGTGCATGGATGGGCAGGGAGCAAATGGACACAGACCGTTAGAAAATAGATGACAGGTTAGACAGAGGATCTTGACTGGCGCAGACTTGGAGGGCTGAAGGGCCTATTCCTGTGGTATAATTTTCTTTGTTCTTTGTTCTTTGAAGCTGGAGAACTTGAGAAAATTAACAGCGACATCTCAAAACGTGCCCATATTACAGAGGCGATAGTGCAGAATGGCTTAAAACATGTAAAGGTGGATAAATCCCTGGAACGTGATCAGTCATACCCGAGAACCCTGTAGGCCCCTTGCTGAGATAGCTGTATCATCAATAGCCACAGGCGAGATGCCAGAAGACTGGAGGTTGGCTAATGTGGTCCCACTATTTAAGAAAAGCAGTAAAGAAAAGCCGTAAAGAAAAGCCAGGGAACTATAGATGGTGAGCCTGACATTAATGGCAAGTAAGTTGGTGCAGGGAATCCTAAGAGCCAGGATTTACATGCACTTGGAAAAGCATGGACTTCTTCGGGATAATCAACAAGGCTTTGTGAGTAGCAAGTCGTGTCTCACTGACTTAATTGGGTTTTTGAAGAAATAACGAAGAGGATTGATAAGGCAGAGCAGTGGGCCTGATCTATATGAACCTTTTCTCTTGCATTCATCCTCCCAAAATGCACCAACTCACACTTGTCCAGATTAAACCCCATTTGACATTTCTCCACCAGATATACACACATACTCTCTCTCTCTCTCTCACACACACACACACACACACACACACACACACTCAAACACCACTGGTCACAGATCTCCAGTCAGAAAAACGCCCATCCTCCACACCTGCCCCCTACTCACTATGACCAAGCTCATTATTTTTTAAATTCATTCACAAGATGTGGGTGTTGCTGGCTAGGCCAGTATTTATTGCCCATTCCTAATTCCTTGGAGGGCAGTTAACAGTCAACCACATTCCCATGGCCCCTTTACGCTAGTGGCCATATTCCATCCTTACTCCAGCTACAAGTTCGCTGATGATACCATCATTGTAGGCCGTCATTGGTGAGGCAGCCAGGGCAGGATTCTGGCAGAGGCACGTTGAGGCTGGAAAGCCTGGAGCAGGATTCTGGCAGAGGCATGTTGAGGCTGGAAAGCCTGGAGTAGGATTCTGGCAGAGGCACGTTGAGGCTGGAAAGCCTGGAGTAGGATTCTGGCAGTTGAAAGTAAAGTTGAACCTTCTAAATTTATCTTTGTTTTCCTTGTCCTATTCTCAGTTAATAGTGGATCCCATGTAATTTATACTTCTGGATCAGCATCCCATAGCGGATCTTGTCAAATGCTTTAGTAAAGTCCATGTAGACAATATCAAGCTGTGTTGGCTATCCCTAAAAGTCCATACTTTTCCAAATATGTGAGTAAATCCTGTCCCTAAGAATCTTCTCCAAAACGTTTCCTACCACTGATGTAGGGCTCGCTGAGCTGCAGTTTCCTGGATTATACCTGTTGCTTTTCTTAAACAAGAAAGCACATTCTCCAGTCTTCAGGGACCTTGCTTGTGGCTAAAGAGGATACAATGATCTCTATCAAGGTCCAGGCAAACACCTCCCTGGTCTCCCTCAATATCCTGGGATAGATACCATCAGGCTCTAGGAACCTTTAAACCTTTGTGTTTTTCAAGACACCCAACACCACGTCCTTCTTAATAGTGACCAGCCTGCCGATATCAGCATACCCCACCCCCATCCAATCCTACCATTATCCATGTCCTTCTTGTTGGTGAATACTGATGTGAAACACTCATTCAGGATCTCACTCACTTCCATTAGCTCCAAACATAAATTCTCTTTGTCCTCGAGTGGACCTACCCACTCCCTTATAAATATATTAGGAGCAAGAGGGTTATAAAGTGCCTTGAGATTCTCCTTAATGCTACTTATAGAACAATACAGCAGAACAGGCCCTTCGGCCCTCGATATTGCGCCGACCTGTGAACTAATCTAAGCCCCTCCCCCTACACCATCCCATCATTATCCATATGTTTATCCAAGGACTGTTTAAATGCCCCTAATGTGGCTGAGTTAACTACGTTGGCAGGCAGGGCATTCCACGCCCTTACCACTCTCTGAGTAAAGAACCTGCCTCTGACATCTGTCTTAAATCTATCACCCCTCAATTTGTAGCTATGCCCCCTTGTACAAGCTGAAGTCATCATCCTCGGAAAAAGACTGTCACTGTCCACCCTATCTAATCCTCTGATCATCTTGTGTCTCTATTAAATCCCCTCTTAACTTGCTTCTCTCCAATGAGAACAGACCCAAGTCCCTCAGCCTTTCTTCAGAGGGCTTGCGCTCCAGACCAGGCAACATCCTGGTAAATCTCCTCTGCACCTTTTTCAATGCTTCCACATCCTTCCTGTAATGGGGCGACCGGAACTGCATGCAATATTTCAAATGAGGCCGCACTAGCGTTTTGTACAGTTGCAGCATGACATCACGGTTCCGGAACTCAATCCCTCTCCCAATAAAACCTAACACACCGTAAGCCTTCTCAACAGCACTATCAACCTGGGTGGCAACTTTCAGGGATCTATGTACATGGACACAAGATCCCTCTGCACATCCACACTACCGAGAATCTTTCCATTGATCCAGTATTCTGCCTTCCTATTATTCATCCCAAAGTGAATCACCTCACATTTATCCGCATTGAACTCCATTTGACACCTTTCAGCCCAATTCTGCAATTTATCCAAGTCTCCCTGCAACCTGCAACATTCTTCCACACTGCCCACCACTCCACCGACTTCTGAATTCTGATCAATTTCTGATCAGAGGATGAGATAGGGTGGACAGTGAGAGTCTTTTTCCGAGGATGATGACTTCAGCTTGTACAAGGGGGCACAGCTACAAATTGAGGGGTGATAGATTTAAGACAGATGTCAGAGGTAGGTTCTTTACTCAGAGAGTGGTGAGGGTGTGGAATGCCCTGCCTGCCAATGTAGTTAACGCAGCCACATTGGGGGCATTTAAACAGTCCTTGGATAAGCAAATGGATAATGATGGGATAGTGTAGGGGGAGGGGCTTAGATTAGTTCACAGGTCGGCGCAACATCGAGGGCCGAAGAGCCTGTTCTGCGATGCATTGTTCTATGTCCTATGTTCTAACTGACCTTTAAAAGACTCCCACATGTCAGATAGCTTATCCTCCCCCAGCGTAATTTCTGCAGTTCCTGCCAAGTGTGGTTGTGATTTGCCTTTCCCCAATTTAGCACTTTCACCCAAGGATCAGTCTAATCCTTTTCCATTACAACCTTACCACTTATGGAAATATGATCGCACTTTCCAGAATGCAACTCCACTAAAACATTGATTACATGGCCAGGCTCATTCCCCAGTATAAGGCCTAATATGGCCCTTCCCATAGTCGTGACGAACTCTACATTGTTTCAAGAAACCCTCCTGGACACACCAAACTAATTCCGCCCCATCTAAGCCCCTGGAACTGAGGGAGTCCTATTCAATACTGGAGAAGTTAAGAGCACCCACGACAACAACTACATGGGGCGGCACGGTGGCTCAATGGTTAGCACTGCTGCCTCATAGCGCCAGGGACCTGGGTTCGATTCCACCTTTGGGGCAAGCTGGAATCTGAGCTTCAGACACAGGAGGGGGAGAAGTATCTGCACATTATATTTCAGGAGGCAGTCACACTGGGCTGATTAAACAACACAAATTTGGTCAGTGGCCAGGGACAGCAGGGTGTGACTGAAGGCGAGGCAGGTCAAGGGATCCTACAGTCAGGAACAGAGGACCCTCAGCTCTTTACCTTGTCCAACAGGTACGAGGTACTTGCTCCATGTGTGGGTACGGAAAAGGGCTGGAGGGAGGATGAGCCAACTGACCACTGCACCGTCATAGGGGAGGTCATTCAAGAGGGGGGAGCAAAAAGACAGGTGGTGTTGTAGGGGATTCTATAATTAGGGGGAAAGGTAGCATCCTTTGTAAGCAGAATTGAGAGTCCCGCATGGTGTGTTGCCTGCCCAGTGCCAGGGGAAGGGATATTTCTGACCGTCTGGAAAGGATATTAGAGCGAGAGGGGGAGAATCCAGTTGTTGTGGTCTAAGCCAGAGCAAACAACGTAGGCAAGACAAGGAAAGAGGACCTGTTCAGAGATTATCAGGAGCTGGGAACCAATTTAAAGAGCAGTTCCTCAAGGATTATAATCTCCAGATTACTGCCCGAGCCACGTGTTAATTGGCGTAGGGGCATGAGAATAAGGGAAGCAAACACATGGCTAAAAGAGTGGTGCGGGAAAGAGGGGTTCCTTTTCATGGGGAACTGGCATCAGTATTGGAACAGGAGGGATCTGTATCATTGGGACGGCCTGTACCTGAATCGAGCTGGGACCAATGTTCCAGCGAAGAGGGTAAACAGGCCGGTCAACAGGGCTTTAAACTAGAAAGTGGGGGGCAGGGAATGGTGAAACTTGCCCCAGTGGGAAACAAAGCGCAGGTTAATGTCTGTAGTGGAGAATTCAACAAAGTGGAAAATTATGAAAGAAATGACAGGGAAGGAGAATTCAGGAGAGGTTACCAAAGTCTCCAGCACAGACACAAATAGTACAGAACGTTTAGAAATGGTTAGGAATCAAACTCCAAGCACACTGGGTAAACTAGTGACGATGATAATAGGGAGGGTTAATACAGGACTGAAGGTGCTGTATCTGAATTCATGCAGCATAAGGAACGAGGTAAATGAGCTTGTGGCACAAATCGAAACTGGCAGGTATGATGTGGTAGGCATCATGGAAACGTGAATACAAGGGGACCAGGATTGGGAAATGAATATCCAAAGATATACGTCGTATCGAAAAGATAGGCAGGTGGGCTGAGGGTGTGTGGTTGCCTTATTAGTGAGAAATGAAATTAAATCAATAGGAACAAACAAAGTCGGTTCGGATGGTGTAGAATCCATGTGGATAGAATAGAGGAACTGCAAAGGTAAAAAACCAGAGTTGATGTTGTGTACAGGCACCAAACAGTCGTCAGGAGCTGGAGCGCAAGATACAGCAGGCGATAGAAAAGGTGCGTAGGAACGGCAAAGTCACAGTGGTCATGGGGGATTTCAATATGCAGACGGACTGGGAAAATCATGTTGGTAGTGGATTGCGAGAAACGGAGTTTGTGGAATGTCTATGACATAGCTTTTTGGAGCAGCTGGTGAAGGAGCCCACAAGGGAACAGGCAATACTGGATTTAGTGTTGTTCAATGAGACAGACTTGATAAGGGAGCTTAAGGTAAAGGAACCCTTCAGAGGTAGTGATCATAAGATGATAGAATTTACTCTGTGATTTGAGAGGGAGAAGATAGAACTAGAGGTAACGGTATTACAGTTGAATAAAGGCAACTACAGAGGCATGAGGGAGGAGCTGGGCAGAATTGACTGGAAGAGGACCCGAGCAGCAAAGACAGTGGAACAGCAGTGGCAGGAGTTTCTGGGAGTAATTCAGGAGACGCAGCAATAATTCATCTCTGGGACAAAGCAGCATGGTACAGGGAGGATTGCGAGAAAAGGAGTTTGTGGAATGTCTGTGAGATGGCTTTTTGGAGCAGCTGGTGGAGGAGCCCACAAGGGAACAGGCAATACTGGATTTAGTGTTGTGCAATGACAATAGACAATAGACAATAGGTGCAGGAGTAGGCCATTCGGCCCTTCGAGCCAGCACCACCATTCATTATAATCATGGCTGATCATCCACAATCAGAATCCTCTTCCTGCCTTATCCCCATAACCCTTGATTCCACTATCTTTAAGAGCTCTATCTATCTCTTTCTTGAACGTATCCAGAGAGTTGGCCTCCACTGCCTTCTGGGGAAGAGCATTCCATATATCCACCACTCTCTGAGTGAAGAAGTTTTTCCTCAACTCTGTTCTAAATGGCCTACCCCTTATTTTTAAACTGTGTCCTCTGGTTCTGGACTCACCCATCAGCGGAAACATGCTTCCTGCCTCCAGAGTGTCCGATCCCTTAATAATCTTATAATCAATCTCATCCTTCTAAATGCAAGTGTATACAAGACCACTCGCTCCAATCTTTCGACATATGGTAGTCCTGCCATTCAGGGAATTGACCTCATGAACCTATGCTGCAGTCATAGAACATAGAACATTATAGCACAGTACAGGCTCTTCAGCCCTCGATATTGTGCCGACCTGTCATACCGATCTCAAGCCCATCTAACCTACACTATTCCATGTACGTCCATATGCTTATCCAATGACAACTTAAATGTACTTAAAGTTGGCGAATCTACTACCATTGCAGGCAAAGCGTTCCATTCCCTTACTACTCTCTGAGGAAAGAAACTACCTATGACATCTGTCCTATATCTTTCACCCCTCAATTTAAAGCTATGCCCCCTCGTGCTCGCCGTCACTATCCTAGGAAAAAGGCTCTCCCTATCCACCCTATCTAACCCTCTGATTATTTTATATGTCTCAATTAAGTCACCTCTCAACTTTCTTCTCTCTAATGAAAACAGCCTCAAGTCCCTCAGCCTTTCCTCGTAAGACCTTCCATCCATACCAGGCAACATCCTAGTAAATCTCCTCTGCACCCTTTCCAAAACTTCCACATCCTTCTTATAATACGGTGCCCAGAACTGTACTCAATACTCCAAGTGTGGCCACACCAGAGTTTTGTACAGCTTCACCATAACCTCTTGGTTCCGGAACTCGATCCCTCTATTAATAAAAGCTAAAACACCGTATGCCTTCTTAACAGCCCTGTCAACCTGGGTGGCAACTTTCAAGGATCTGTGTACATGGACTACAGAGGTTTGAGGGAGGAGATGGGCAAAATTGACTGGAAGAGGAGACTATCAGCAAAGACAGGAGGAAAAGAAAGGAAGGAAAAAGAAGCATGGTACAGGGAGGATGAGGTGACCGTGGCTGACTGAGGAAATCAGGGATAGTATTAATGCAAAAGAGAAAGCATATAATGTGGCGAAGGCAGTGGAAAACCAGAGAACTGGGAAGCTTACAAAGACCAGCAGAGGCAACAAAAAAAGAAATAAGAAGGGAGAAGATTAAATATGAGGGTGAGCTCACCAGTAATATAAATGAAGACTGTAAGAGTTTCTTTAAGTATATAAAGGACAAAAGTGAGGCAAAAGTGGACATTGGGCCACTGGAAGATGACATTGGAGATTGGCAGTGGGGAACAAGGAAATGGCTGAGGAACTGAATAATTACTTCGCGCCAGTCTTCACAGTGGAAGACATGAGTAATCTCTGAAAAATTCGAGAGAGTCGTGGGACAGAGCTGAGTATGGTGGCCACCACCAAGGAAAAGGTGCAAGAAAAACTGAATGACCTGAAGCTGGATAAATCACCTGGAGCAGATGGACCACACCCCAGAATTCTGAAGGAGATCACTGAAGAGATAGTGGATGCGTTAGTGGTGAACTTTCAGGAATTGCTAGAGTCAGGGAGGGTCCTAGAGGACTGGAAAATCACTAATATGACTCTTGTATAAAAAGGGAGTTTGTAAAGGGGTTTAATACAGGCAGAGAGATCAAGGGCAGAGAAATCAAAGGATCATTCTGCTGGTGTGAATGGAGTATTGAATAATGAGTCTGCAGGTGACCAAGAGTGTTAGACAGCGTGAGTAAAGTGTTAACAGCTGAATAACCAGCGAAGAGATGACCAATAATCCCATTAAATGAGGCAGAGAGATAATTACAAAACATTAAAAATAAGGTGGTGCTGGAGACAAACCAAATGGTTGGAATAACATGATCGGTGTAAGAGGCACATACTGAGCCAAAACGAACAGACAGTTTCAACATCACTGAAGATTGCTTCAGCAGTGGTTCCACTTCATGTGAGCCTACCACCCATTCTGTATCTGTAAAACATTCCTTACTGTGCTGTTTTAACACCATCACCTTGACAAATTGGTATGATCTCTCTAATTAGTTTGTATAGTTTTGTATTACTTGTTACTTTGGTTACGGCATGTGACTCTGACACCCATCATGTAATTCTAGTCTTCCAGTCTTTTGGCTTATCTCCAACATCACTTTAGTTCTAATTTTTAAATCATGTTCCTAATGTGTTCATTAACCTAATTTAAACCCTCCTGAGTTGCACTAACAAGCCTCCAAGCCAGGATATTGACACTCTCCAATTTAGATGCATTCTGCCCTTCCTATACAGCTCCCTCTTGCCCTGGAAGAGACCCCAATGATCTACCCGAAGCCCTCCTTCCTATACCAGCTCTTCAGCCATGTAATTATCTATATTATCATCCCATTCCTAGCCTCACTGGCACGTGGCACAGAGAGTTATCCAGAGATTACAACCCTAGAGGTCCTGTTTTGCAACTTCCTACCTAACACCCTGAACTCCCTTTGCAGAATCTCATCTCTCTTTCTGCCTGTGTCATTAATTCAAAATGGATCATGACCTTTGGCTGGTCATTGTCCTATTTCAAAATACCCCATGTCGACTCAGAGACACCCTTGACTCTCTAGAATCATATAGTACAGAATGGCTTCACCCCATCAAGTGTGTGTTGACAAATACTTTAAACCTTATGGACGTACATGGAATAGTGTAGGTTAGATGGGCTTGAGATCGGTATGACAGGTCGGCTCAACATCGAGGGCCGAAGGGCCTGTACTGTGTTGTAATGTTCTATGTTCTCTGTTCTATGTCTACCCGTATTGTCCTTCTTCTGGAGACACAGTGTTATGTGAGAACGCACTCCCACATAGATTTAGTTATGGATATCCAGGGTTTTAACCATGCAATTGAAGGAATGTCACAATCGAGTGCAACTTGGACAGTTGGTGGAGATAATGATGTTCCCTAGACACCGCTGCCTTTCTCCTGTGTTGTGGATATTACGGTAAGAAGCAACACCTTAATGTGAGTCCCAACTGGTTCATGTTGGAGCAGAGATTATGCATCAGAAATGTTTCAGTTACTTACTGAGTCGAGCTGTTCAGACAGCAGTGTGCAGATGTGAATCACCCAAACTTGTCGACTTGCCATCAAGGGTTCTAAATAGACAGGAAAGGTTTTGGAGCTTGCTATACTTTGCAGAACACAATTCCTTACATTTCACGTGCTCTTCAAACACTTGCTGTCCCTAGACTTTTTAAACCATTTGGTTATTGCATAGTACAATGGGCCGTTGATCAGCTGGGCCAGTGAGCTGAGGAATGGCAGCCAGAGTTTAATTTAGATAAATTTGAGGTGCTGCATTTCGCTAAGGCAAACCAGGGCAGGACTTGCACAATTAACATAGGGCAGTGAGAGTGCTGTAGAACAAAGAGACTCAGTGGTACAGGTGCATAGTTCCTGGAAAGTGGAGTCGCAGGCAGACGGGATGGTGAACAATGTGTCTGATATGCTTGCCTTTATTGCTCAGACCATTGAGTATTGCAGTAGGGTTGTAATGTTGTGGCTATACAGGACATTGGTCAGGACCAAAAACTGAGTTCAGTTCTGGTCCCCCTGCTATATGTTGCCAGGATTGGAAGGTTTGAGCTATAGAGGCTGGGGCTTTTTACCATGGAACATTGGATGCTGATGGGCGGCCTTCATGAGGGGCATGGATAGAGTGAATAACCAAGGTCTTTTCTTCCCAGGGTAGGGGAGTCGAAAACTAGAGGGCATAGATATAAAGTGAGAGGGGAAAGATTTAAAAAGGACCTGAGGGACAAATTTTTCATGCAGAGGGTGGTGCGTGTCTGGAATGAGCTGCCAGAGGAAGTGGGGGAGGCTGATACAATCACAACATTTAAAAGGCATCTGGATGGGGACATGAATAGGAATGGTTTAGAGGGATATGGGCCAAATGCTGGGAAGTGGGACTAGATAAGTTTAAGGTATCTGGATATTATGGACGAGTTGGACTGAAGGATCTGTGTCCATACTGTACAGCTCTCTGACTCTGATTCTCCAGCATTTAACAGCACAACCAGAGCAGCTGGATAGTACAAGAACTAAAAAACGGGATGAATAGTTTTGAAGTTCACTGATCACTGACTCTTCAAAAGAAAACAAATGAAAGCAAATCACTGTGGATGCTGGAGACCTGAAACTCAACAGGTCTGTTAGCATCTGTTTAGAGAGAAACAGAGCAAATGTTTCACGTTCGTTGACTCTTCTTTCAAACTAAGAAGAGCTTTGAGGGCAGCAGGGTGGTTGAGTGTTTAGTACTGATGCCTACAGTGCTAGGAACCTGGGTTCACTTCCCCCCTTGGGTGACTGACTGAGTGGAGCTTGTGTTTTCCCTGTGTCTGTGTGGGTTTGCTCCAGCTTCCTCCCACAATCCATTGATATGCAGTCTAGGTGGATTGGCCATGCTAAACCACCCAAAGTGTTACGGGATGTGTAGGTAAGGTGTGTGATAGGGGGATGGGTCTGGGTAGGATGCTCTGTGGGTTTGGGCAGACTTGTTGGGCTGAAGGGCCTGTTTCTACATGGCAGGGATTCTGCAATTATGAAAGATTGAAAAGAATGATTTTGATGCTGGGGACAGAGGGGGAGGAGGGGCCAGTGGAACAGGTGATTACAACACATCGAGCCAAAGACAAACAGACGTCATTTCTAATATTGTGTTCAACTTTTATTAATGACTTGGATGAGGGGATTGAAGGATGGGTCAGCAAGTTTGCAGACGACACGAAGGTCGGAGGTGTCGTTGACAGTAGAGAGGGCTGTTGTAGGCTGCAGCGGGACATTGACAGGATGCAGAGATGGGCTGAGAGGTGGCAGATGGAGTTCAACCTGGATAAATGCGAGGTGATGCATTTTGGAAAGTCGAATTTGAAAGCTGAGTACAGGATTAAGGATAGGATTCTTGGCAGCGTGGAGGAACAGAGGGATCTTGGTGTGCAGATACATAGATCCCTTAAAATGGCCACCCAAGTGGACAGGGTTGTTAAGAAAGCATATGGTGTTTTGGCTTTCATTAACGGGGGATTGAGTTTAAGAGTCGTGAGATCTTGTTGCAGCTCTATAAAACCTTGGTTAGACCGCACTTGGAATACTGCATCCAGTTCTGGTCGCCCTATTAGCCCATTAGCCATTAGCCCAGTACTTTGCCTTCCGGTTACTCCTACCAAAGTGCATCACCTCACACTTGTCCGCATTAAACTCCATTTGCCACCTCTCAGCCCAGCTCTGCAGCTTATCTATGTCTCTCTGCAACCTACAGCATCCTTCGTCACTATCCACAACTCCACCGACCTTAGTGTCGTCTGCAAATTTACTAACCCATCCTTCTACGCCCTCATCCAGGTCATTTATAAAAATGACAAACAGCAGTGGACCCAACACCGACCCTTGCGGTACACCACTAGTAACTGGACTCCAGGATGAACATTTCCCATCAACTACCACCCTCTGTCTTCTTTCAGCAAGCCAATTTCCAATCCAAACTGCTATATCTCCCACAATTCCATTCCTCCACATTTTGTACAATAGCCTATTGTGGGGAACCTTATCGAACGCCTTGCTGAAATCCATATACATCACATCAACCGGTTTACTCTCATCTACCTGTTTGGTCACCTTCTCAAAGAACTCAATAAGGTTTGTGAGGCACGACCTTCCCTTCATAAAACCGTGCTGACTATCCCGAATAAAATTATCCTTTTCCAGATGATTATAAATCCTATCCCTTATAACCTTTTCCAACACTTTACCAACAACTGAGGTAAGGTTCACTGGTCTATAATTACCAGGGTTGTCTCTACTCCCCTTCTTGAACAGGGGAACCACACTTGCTATCCTCCAGTCGTCTGGCACTATTCCTGTAGACAATGACGAGTTAAAGATCAATGCCAAAGGCTCGGCAATCTCCTCCCTGGCTTCCCAGAGGATCCGAGGATAAATCCCATCCGGCCCAGGGGACTTATCTATCTTCACCCTCTGTAGGGTTTCTAATACCTCTTCCTTGTGAACCTCAATCCCACCGAGTCTAGTAGCCTGTATCTCAGTATTCTCCTCGACAACATTGTCGTTTTCTAGAGTGAATACTGTCGAAAAATATTCATTTAGTGCCTCCCCTTTCTCCTCTGACTCCACACACAACTTACCACTACTATCCTTCATTGGGCTTCATCTTACTTTCGTCATTCTTTTATTCCTTAAATACTTATAGAAAGCCTTAGGGTTTACCCTGATCCTATCCACCAACACCGTCTCATGTCTCCTCCTGGCTCTTCTGAGCTCTCTCTTTAGGTCTTTCCTGGCTACCTTGTAACCCTCAAGCGCCCTAACTGAGCCTTCACATCTCATCCTAACATAAGCCTTCTTCTTCCTCTTGACCAGAGATTCTACCTCCTTCGTAAACCACAGCTCCCGCACTCTACAGCTTCCTCCCTGCCTGACAGGTACATACTTATCTAGGATACACAGGAGCTTTTCCTTGAATAAGCTCCACATTTCTAATGTGCCCATCCCCTGCAGTTTCCTTCCCCATCCTATGCTCCCTAAATCTTCCCTAATCTCATCGTAATTGCCTTTCCCCCAGCTATAACTCTTGCCCAGTGGTATACACCTATCTCTTTCTGTCACTAAAGTAAACATAACAGAATTGTGATCGCTATCACCAAGGTGATCACCTGATCCGCTTCCCAGCTCTGAACCGGTTCCCAGTCCTGATCCGTATACCAGCCCTGAACCATTTCCCAGTCCTGATCCGCTTCCCATTTCAGATCCGGTTCCCAGCCCTGAACCAGTTCCCAGCCCTGAACCAGTTCCCAGCCCTGAACCAGTTCCCAGTCCTGAACCAGTTCCCAGTCCTGAACCAGTTCCCAGTCCTGATCCGCTTCCCATTTCAGATCCGGTTCCCAGCCCTGAACCGGTTCCCGGCCCTGAACCGGTTCCCGGCCCTGATCCGCTTCCCAGCCCTGATCCGCTTCCCAGCCCTGATCCGATTCCCAGTCCTGATCCGATTCCCAGTCCTGATCCGGTTCCTAGTCCTGAACCAGCAGTTCGCTGAAGCTCTCCTGCCCTGTGTAACTATGACAGGGCTTACCTCACATGGCAAGTCATCGGAATGTCTGGAGACGCTGCACTCGGTTTGGTGCATATAACTTTCTTCTTCTCCAGATACTTTGTGACAACGTAGGTAATAATCGACATTGTCAAAATCGGTGCCAGGGCAGCAGCGCCCATGCTATTTGAATCATGTTCCCCTAGAGAAAGGGAAGAGAAATTATCAGGCCACAGGCTCCAAACTGTACTGCCCAGACATCAGCTCAGAACAGAAAATCCTTCCTGAAACGAGGTAAATGCTTTCACACAGTGTTCCAGCTGGGGTCTGAAAGGACTGAAACTGTCATTGCACCAAAAAATATTCCAGGTCTCAGATTAATTTTTTAGAACATTGCAGCACAGTACAGGCCCTTCGGCCCTCCATGTTGTGCCGACCTGTCAGACCGATCTCAAGCCCATCTAACCTACACTATTCCATGTACGTCCATATGCTTGTCCAATGACGACTTAAATGTACCTAAAGTTGGCAAATCTACGACTGTTGCAGGCAAAGCGTTCCATTCCCTTACTACTCTCTGAGTAAAGAAACTACCTCTGACATCTGTCCTATAGCTTTCACCCCTCAATTTAAAGCTATGCCCCCTCGTGTTAACCTCACCATCCTAGGAAAAAGGCTCTCCCTATCCAACGTATCTAACCCTCTGATTATTTTATATGTTTCAATTAAGTCACCTCTCAACCTTCTTCTCTCTAATGAAAATAGCCTCAAGTCCCTCAGCCTTTCCTCGTAAGACCTTCCCTCCATATCAGGCAACATCCTAGTAAATCTCCTCTGCACCCTTTCCAAAGCTTCCACATCCTTCTTATAATGCGGTGACCAGAACTGTACACAATACTCCAAGTGCGGCCGCACCAGAGTTTTGTACAGCTTCACCATAACCTCTTGGTTCCGGAACTCGATCCCTCTATTAATAAAAGCTAAAACACTGTATGCCTTCTTAACAGCCCTGTCAACCTGGGTGGCAACTTTCAAGGATCTGTGTACATGGACACCGAGATCTCTCTGCTCATCTACACTACCAAGAATCTCACCATTAGCCCTGTACTTTGCCTTCCGCTTACTCCTACCAAAGTGCATCACCTCACACTTGTCCGCATTAAACTCCATTTGCCACCTCTCAGCCCAGCTCTGCAGCTTATCTATGCCTCTCTGCAACCTACAGCATCCTTCGTCACTATCCACAACTCCACCGACCTTAGTGTCGTCTGCAAATTTACTAACCCATCCTTCTACGCCCTCATCCAGGTCATTTATTAAAATGACAAACAGCAGTGGACCCAACACCACCCCTTGCGGTACACCACTAGTAACTGGTCTCCAGGATGAACATTTCCCATCAACTACCACCCTCTGCCTTCTTTCAGCAAGCCAATTTCCGATCCAAACTGCTTTCTCTCCCACAATCCCATTCCTCCACATTTTGTACAATAGTCTACTGTGGGGAACCTTATCGAACGCCTTGCTGAAATCCATATACACCACATCAACCGGTTTACTCTCATCTACCTGTTTGGTCACCTTCTCAAAAAACTCAGTAAGGTTTGTGAGGCACGATCTTCCCTTCATAAAACCGTGCTGACTATCCCTAATCAATTTATTCTTTTCTAGATGATTATAAATCCTATCCCTTATAACCTTTTCCAACACTTTACCAACAACTGAGGAAAGGCTCAGTGGTCGACAATTACCAGGGTTGTCTCTACTCCCCTTCTTGAACATGGGAGCCACATTTGTGATCCTCTAGTCTTCTAGCACTATTCCTGTAGACAATGACGAGTTAAAGATCAATGCCAAAGGCTCGGCAATCTCCTCCCTGGCTTCCCAGAGGATCCGAGGATAAATTCCATCCGGCCCAGGGGACTTATCTATTTTCACACTCTGTAGGATTTCTAATACCTGTTCCTTGTGAACCTCAATCCCACCTAGTCTAGTAGCCTGTATCTCAGTATTCTCCTCGACAACATTGTCGTTTTCTAGAGTGAATACTGTCAAAAAATAATCATTTAGTGCTTCCCCTATCTCCTCCTACTCCACACACAACTTACCACTACTATCCTTGATTGGGCCTAATCTTACTTTCATCATTCTTTTATTCCTTAAATACCTATAGAAAGCCTTCGTGTTTTTACACTGATCCTATCTGCCAACAACTTCTCATGTCTCCTCCTGGCTCTTCTCAGCTCTCTCTTTAGGTCTTTCCTGGCTACCTCGTAGCCCTCAAGCGCCCTAACTGAGCCTTCACATCTCATCCTAACATAAGCCTTCTTCTTCCTCTTGACCAGAGATTCCACTTCCTTCGTAAATCACGGCTCCCGCACTGTACAGCTTCCTCCCTGCGTGACATACATACTTATCTAGGACACACAGGAGCTTTTCATTGAATAAGCTCCACATTTCTAATGTGCCCATCCCCTGCAGTTTCCTTCCCCATCCTATGCTCCCTTATCCTCACTGCATTCCACTTCAATTAATGAGTACTAACCTTCCCTTGTTAAAAACACAGTACAATTACAACTTGTTTTAACCTGTTTGTGTCACTGTATGAATTCTGCTTCTTTTTTGTGTTTGTTGGAGTCTTCGGACCTGACCTTTGTCAGTGTTGACTCTCCATGATATCACAAATAAAACCTGTTTACCTTGAGGTCTGGGCCTTTGGTGTGTGACTTAATGTGGCCTCTTCAACGAGGACATAGCTGCTAGACTGGGTCTGCAGCAGGTGGTGAGGGAAACGAGAGGGAAAAATATACTTGACCTCATCTGTTCTAATCTTCCAGCAGCAGTTGCAAATGTCCCCATTCTCAATGATGGAAGAGCCCAGCACATCAGTGCAAAAGATAATGTTGGATCATTCGCAGCAATCTTCAGCCAGAAGTGCTGAGTGGGTGATCCACCTCAGCCTCCTCCAGTGGTACCCAGCATCACAGATACCAGTCTCCAGCCAATTCCATTCACTCCACGTGAAATCCAGAAACGGTTGGAGACACTGGATACTGCAAAGGCTACAGGCCCTGACAACATTCCACCAGTAGTACTGAAGACTTGTACTCCAGAACTTGCTGCTCACTGAGCCACGCTGTTCCAGTACAGTTACAACACTGGGATCTACCTGACAATGTGGAAAATTGCCCAGGTGTGTCCTGTACACAAAAAGCAGGAGAAATCCAACCCGGCCAATTACCGTCCCATCGGCCTCCTCTCGAACATCAGTAAAGTGATTGAAGGTGTCAGTAACAGAGCTATCAAGCAGCACCTGCTCAGCAATAACCTGCTCAGTGACAAAGTGTGGAGCTGGGTGTACACAGCAGGCCAAGCTCTCTGATGAAGGGTCTAGGCCCGAAACGTCAGCTTTTGTGCTCCTGAGATGCTGCTTGGCCTGCTGTGTTCATCCAGCTCCACACTTTGTTATCTTGGAATCTCCAGCATCTGCAGTTCCCATTATCACCTGCTCAGTGATGCCCAGTTTGGGTTCTGCCAGGGCCACTCAACTCTTGACCTCATTCCAGCCTTGGTTCAAACATGGACAAAAGAGCTGAATTCCAGAGGTGAGGTGAGAGTGACAGCCCTTGACATCAAGGCTGCATTCGACCGAGTGTAGCATCAAGGAGCCCTGGAAACACTAGAATCAATGGGTATCTGGGGGCAAACTCTCCGGTGGTTAGAGTCAAACCTGACACAGGAAGATGATCGAGGTTGTGGGACATCAATCATCCCAGCTCCAGGACATCTCTGCAGGAGCTCCACAGGGTAGTGTCCTAGGCCCAGCCATCTTCAGCTGCTTCATCAATGACCTTCCGTCCATCATAAGGTCAGATTTGGGAATGTTTGTTGATGTTTGCACAATGTTCAGCAACATTCACGACTCCTCAGATACTGAAGCAGTCCGTGTTCACATACACCAAGACCTGGACAATATCTTGGCTCGGGCTGACAAGTGGCAAGTGGCACTTGCGCCACACAAATGCCAGGCTATGACCATCACCAACAAGAGACAGTCTCACCACTGCCCATTGACATTCAATGGTGTTACCATCACTGAATCCCCCACTATCAACATCCTGGGGGTTACCATTGACCAGAAACTCAACTGGACTCAACACACAAACACAACAGCTACAAGAGCAGGCCAGAAGCTGGGAATACTGTGGCGAGTAACTCACCTCCTGATTCCCCAAAGCCTGCCCACCATCTACAAGGCACAAGCCAGGAGTGTGATGGGATACTCCCCACTTGCCTGGATGGGTGCAGCCCCAGCAACACTCAAGAAGCCCGACACCGTCCAGGACAAAGCAGCCACTTGATGGACTCTTCAGGATATTAAGAATAAAATCTTTTTGCCTTGAGGTCTGGACGTCTGGTTTCTAACTAATTTAGACTCTTCAACAAGGTAATAGCTGCTAGACTGGGTCTGTGTCAAGTGGTGAGGGTACCAACAAGAGGGAAAAACGATATATGACTTCATCCTTACAGTCTGCTAGCTGCTGTTGCAAATATCTCCAGGTGGGTGAGAGGAGGCGCAGTCTAGGTAGTTGTGGGAATTGTGGGCTTGAAATAGATGTCAGCTTCGAGGTGGTCACCAGGGATGGAGACAGAGACGTCCAGGAAGGAGAACAAGGTATTGGAAAAGGTCCAGGTGAATTTGAGGTTGGGGCAAAAGATTTTCATGAAGTAGACGAACAGTTCCATCTTCTTGTAGGAGCATGAGGCGGTGTCAATACAGTCACTGACGTAACGGAGGAAGAGGTAGGGGCTGGTGCCAATGTAGCTGTGGAAGAGGGACTGTTCCACGTATCCCAAGAAGAGGCAGCCATAGCTTGGGCCCATGCAGGCCACGCTTGTCTACAGAGTATAAGATAGATAGCATTGGCCAAGTCTCATGAGTACCTGCCATGCACGTGGTGGGTGGTGTTCCCATGTGTGATGGTAGTGTCCATGTCGAAGGTCTGACATGTGTTGCAGAGGTTGCCATGGTCTGTTTAACGTTTGGTGGTTGTTTGAAGGTGAGAATTGCAGGACTGGAAATGATCTTGGCAAAGTGCTCATCACTGAGCAGGTGCTGATAGCCAAGTTCTGTCCCCGGGAGAATGGCCTCAATAGGGATCTTGGGTTCATGTGGCACTACAGGTGACCCAAACCACTCTCATGCGTACACACACACACACACACTCACACACACACACACACACACACACACACACACACACACACACACACACACACACACGCTAACACACTCACAGACACACACACACTCACAGACACACACACACACTCACAGACACACACACACTCACAGACACACACACACACTCACAGACACACACACACACTCACAGACACACACACACGCACAAACACATGTACTCGAAACACTCATACACACGCACACACGCACAAACACAGACACACGCACGCACACACACACTCACACACACACATGAATCTATGGGTGAGTCTGTGTTTGCAGATACAATTTATTTTGTTCCAAGAGCACACACA